>NC_133379.1:677667-735548 GCF_049309525.1 Garra rufa
AGACAGTCAGCCCAGTGACAGCAGGTTTCTGATTACATTTTTTAATTTTCTTTAATTCATAGAAGCTTGAATAATTATGATATTACCATCACTTGCTCATAATGATTAGATCTCTGTGTGAAAAAAGTTTTAAAGCGTTTGGATGCTGCACTTTAAAGATATAAAAAATTAGGGTTATGTTTTTTACTACATCTTTAAAAAATCACCAGGTCAACAACGTTCAAGATATCCCAAATCCGCTCGCAATTTAACATCTTCAGAATCTTCTCTTCATGTTAAAAAAGTTTGGTGTGAACAGCTGGTTGTTCTTAGAAGGAGTGTGAATTTGTTTACAGCCTGATTTTTCAAAAAATCCACATTCAAATCAAAATAGCCGGCTTCCTGTTGGTCTTAGCTAATGAGTTTAATTTAGAAAGTTGTCCAGATTGATGAGATCAATATACGTACAGAGTTTGGTGACTGTAGGAAAAACTAACCCCCCAACTTTTGTCAAAAGATGGCGCTATAGAGTGCCTGCTCCACGCCCATTTATGACCTTTTGCCAGTGTCTAACTATCATTAATATTGATGTGTGTGTTGAGTTTCATGAAATTCTAAGCATGTTATCTGCCTCGAAAAGACAGGAATCTAATTTTAAAGTTTGACACGTTGCCATGGCAACAGCATTTGATTTATCATCGACCCCTTTACATATTCTTATCGGCCGTGTTTTGACATGATTTTGATGAAGTTTAAAGAAAATCAAGTAAAATTAAGAGGCTGATTTCAAAGCATTTTGAAAATGACACGCTTCCTGCTGCCAGTTGGTGGCGCTATAACTTTGACTCATAATAGTCACATTTATGGAATCGGCATCATACAAGGAACAAACTGGTGAAGTTTCATCAGAATCAGGCAATGTGTGCAACAGTTATTAGACACTTCCTGTTTCTCATTTCTCGCCATAACTTTGTCGCCTTGCCACGGCCAAACCGTTCGAGATATCAAAAATCCCCTCGCAATTTAGCGTCCCCAATGTCTTGAGATCATGCTGACTGAGCTTGGTGACAATCCTATGGAAATCCTGGGAGGAGTACGTTAAATTCCAGAGCATACGCTTTTTAAACAGCCCTAAATATCTCACTTCCTGTTGCGTGGAGCCTATGACATAGAGTACAAAAGTTGTTCAGCTCGATGAGTTCAATATGTGTACCGAGTTTCATATCAATACGTGCAAGTATGTGTGCGCAGTACATCAAGTTTTCAAACTGTGTTCCAGGGGGCGCTGTAGAGGCCCTGAACCACGCCCGGGTCCCAGCCTCTGTGGCGTCCGGACGACGGCAGATTCCAACGTGTGTGCAAATTTTCAAGAGTTTTTGAGTATGTTAAGGCCCCCAAAAGTGCCCCAACGGTTGAAAAAAATAAATAAATAATTAAAGCTGCAAGCAGCGATTACCGGGCCCTCGCCGTCTGTGCAGTCGCCATCCCGATAGCATCAGGAAAACGGTGCCCAGTTGGCACATGCATTCACAGTAACCCTTTGGACTAACCCTAACTGTCTCTCCTCCTCTCTGACTCTTTCTCTTACCACCTATCCCCCCTCCTTACACTCAGCCACTTACCACACAAACACACACATAGAGTGCAGAGCAGAGTGAGATCAGATGTTTTTTAATTTTCTTTCATTCGTGGAGTTTTGTATAATTATGAAATGAACTGTGTTTGATCAGAATGAATAGTTATTTGTATGAAAAAAGTTTCAAAGAGTTAGGATGCTGCACTTTAAATATATAATAAATCATTGAAAATTGAAAATGGAAAATGAAATTTTAAGCATGCTATCTGACTCAAAAACACAGGAAACAAATATTTGAATGTATTTTTTATTTTTATTTATTTGCCATGGCAACAGCATTTGATGCATCAGGGACGCCTTTACAGACTCTCATCGGCCGTGTTTTTACATTATTCTGATGAAGTTTGAAGAAAATCGAGTACAAATAAATTGTTCATTGTTCGTTCGTGTTTGTAAGTTCATTAACCATTGTTAACAAAAGAGACCCTATTTTAAAAAGTTACCATGTTTTATGATCTACAACCATTTTTAAATATTATTTTAATGATCTATAAGCATCTGTGAAATAATTATAAACAAATATATTAAAAATAAATACATATTAACTTAGTTGATGTATTTGTTTCTCATTCTAATTAAGTGAACTGAGCAGTATAGTGTCATACTTATAAGATTTTTTGTTCTATCAGTGAGAGTCTATGTATGTATATAAATCATATAATTTTTCCTTAAAAGATTAAAAAAAGATTTTAATGCTCTTTAAGCACCTATACAAAACAATTATGTACACTGACAGTACAGTATGTATCAACTGATTCTGTGGATTATTGTCATTCCTATACACTGACAATGAGCTAAATAGCATTAGAGGTCAAACGATTCCTTATTTTATGAGGACCTCTAGTGTTCATCCCTGGTATTAGAGCTTTAATCTGACAAATTTATATGACACTTTTAATGTTTTTGGGGCCTCTGAGCATGATAACATTTTGAAACTACACGTATTTCCTAAGAATTTCTTGTTCTTTATATGTAAAAAGTTTTGATGAGTTAGAATAATGCAATTTAAAGATTTTTGTTCTATCAGTGAGAGTCTATGTATGTATATAAATCATATAATTTTTCCTTAAAAGATTAAAAAAAAGATTTTAATGCTCTTTAAGCACCTATACAAAACAATTATGTACACTGACAGTACAGTATGTATCAACTGATTCTGTGGATTATTGTCATTCCTATACACTGACAATGAGCTAAATAGCATTAGAGGTCAAACGATTCCTTATCTTATGAGGACCTCTAGTGTTCATCCCTGGTATTAGAGCTTTAATCTGACAAATTTATATGACACTTTTAATGTTTTTGGGGCCTCTGAGCATGATAACATTTTGAAACTACACGTATTTCCTAAGAATTTCTTGTTCTTTATATGTAAAAAGTTTTGATGAGTTAGAATAATGCAATTTAAAGATATATGAAAATAACTCTTCATCTTTTTTATTGTTACTTTCATAAATCACCACATCAACACCGTTCAAGATGTCCCAAAGCCGTTCACAATTTAACATCTTCAGTATCTTGGCATCATGTTGACAAAGTTTGGTGTGAACTGTCTGATTCTGCTATGAATGATATGAATTTATTCACAGCTATATTTAAAAACACAGGAAACAAATGTTAAAGTTTGACACGTTGCCATGGCAACAGCGTTTGATGTATCAAGGACCCCTTCACAGATTCTCATCGGCCGTGTTTTGATATTATTCTGATGAAGTTTGAAGCAAATTGAGTAAAATTAAGAGGTTGATTTAAAAGCGTTTTGCAAGCAACACACTTCCTGCTGCCAGTTGGTGGCGCTATAACTTTGACTCATAATAGTCACATCTCTGTGATCGGTATCATACGACGAACAAACTGCTAAAGTTTGGTCAAAATCAGATAAAGTGTGTCAAAATTATTAGACATTTCCTGTTTCTCATTTCTCGCCATAATTTGTCGCCCTGCCACGGCCAAACCGTTCGAGATACCAAAAATCCCCTGGCAATTTTGCATTCCCAATATCTTGAGATCATACTGACCGAGTTTGGTGGCCATCGGTGGAAAGGTCTAGGAGGTGTATTTCAAATTCCACAGCTTGATTTTTCCAAAAATCCATATTTAAATAAAAATAGCTGACTTCCTGTTGATCATAGCTAATGGGTGTAAATTAGAAAGTTGTCCGGCTTGATGAGTCCAATATATGTACCGAGTTTGGTGACTGTAGGACAAAGTAACCCCCCAACTTTTGTCAAAAGGTGGCGCTATGGAGCGCCTGCTCCACGCCCATTTATGGGCTTTTATCAGTGTTTAACTGTCATTAATACAGATGTGTGTGTTGAGTTTCATGAAATTCTAAGCATTTTAAGTGGCTCAAAAACACAAAAAACTAAAGTTAAAGTTTGACACGTTGCCATGGCAACATGATAAAAGTTATGGATAACGCCCTTCACAGATTCTTATCGGTCGTGTTTTGACATTATTGTGATGAAGTTTGAAGCAAATTGAGTAAAATTAAGAGGCTGAGTTTAAAGCGTTTCAAAAAAGTCACGCTTTCTGCTGCCAGTTGGTGGCGCTATAACTTTGACTCATAATAGTCACATCTCTGTGATCAGCATCAGACGACGAACAAACTGCTGAAGTTTGGTCAAAATCAGACAAAGTATGTCAAAGTTATTAGGCACTTCCTGTTTCTCATTTCTCGCCCTAAATTTGTCGCCCCGTCACAGTCAAACCGTTCGAGATATCAAAAATCCCCTGGCAATTTTGCATCCCCAATGTCTTGAGATCATGCTGACCGAGTTTGGTGGCCATCGGTGGAAAGGCCTAGTAGGAGTATTTCAAATTCCATTGCATGCACTTTTTAGACATCCCTGAATAGCCGACTTCCTGTTTGGCGAAGCACGGACTATGAGTGTGAAATTTGTTCGGCCCGATGAGGTCTATATGTGAATGAATTTTGGTGACTGTAGGTCAACCGTTGTGAGCTCCAGGGCCCTTCAAAAGTCGCAATTTTTAACGCTATGCCACGCCCCCCCCCCCCCAGGTGACCCCCCCCATGTCAAAGTCTGTCCAGCCCTGATGGCCGCAGGTTCCAATGTGTGTGCAAAGTTTCAAGAGTTTTTGTGTATGTTAAGGTCCCCGAAATCCCCCAAAACATTGAAAAAAAAAAATAAAAAAAAAAATAATAATAATAATAATCCTTAGAAAAACAATAGGGCCTTCGCCCTTTTGGGCTCGGGCCCTAAAAATTAAAGCTGCAAGCAGCAATTACCGGGCCCTCGCCGTCTGTGCAGTCGCCATCCCGATAGCATCAGGAAAACGGTGCCCAGTTGGCACATGCATTCACAGTAACCCTTTGGACTAACCCTAACTGTCTCTCCTCCTCTCTGACTCTTTCTCTTACCACCCATCCCCCCTCCTTACACTCAGCCACTTACCACACAAACACACACAAAGAGTGCAGAGCAGAGTGAGATCAGATATGTTTTTTTATTTTCTTTCATTCGTGGAGTTTTGTATAAGTATGAAATGAACTGTGTTTGATCAGAATGAATAGTTATATGTATGAAAAAAGTTTCAAAGAGTTAGGATGCTGCACTTTAAATATATAATAAATCATTGAAAACTGAAAATGGAAAATGAAATTCTAAGCACGCTATCTGCCTCAAAAACACAGGAAACAAATATTTGAATGTATTTTTTATTTTTATTATTATGGCAACAGTATTTGATGCATCAGGGACGCCTTTACAGACTCTCATCGGCCGTGTTCTTACATTATTCTGATGAAGTTTGAAGAAAATCGAGTACAAATATATTGTTCGTTGTTCGTTCATGTTTGTTAGTTCATTAACCATTGTTAACAAAAGAGACCCTATTTTAAATAGTAACCATGTTTTATGATCTAAAACCATTTTTAAATATTATTTTAATGATCTATAAGCATCTGTAAAATAATTATAAACAAATATATTAAAAATAAATACATATTAACTTAGTTGATGTATTTGTTTCTCATTCTAATTAAGTGAACTGAGCAGTATAGTGTCATAGTATAGTGTCAAGATTTTTTGTTCTATCAGTGAGAGTGTATATATGTATATAAATCATATAATTTTTCCTTAAAAGATTAAAAAAAGATTTTAATGCTCTTTAAGCACCTATACAAAATAATTATGTACACTGACAGTACAGTATGTATCAACTGATTCTGTGGATTATTGTCATTCCTATACACTGACAATGAGCTAAATAGCATTAGAGGTCAAACGATTCCTTATTTTATGAGGACCTCTAGTGTTCATCCCTGGTATTAGAGCTTTAATCTGACAAATTTATATGACACTTTTAATGTTTTTGGGGCCTCTGAGCATGATAACATTTTGAAACTACACGTATTTCCTAAGAATTTCTTGTTCTTTATATGTAAAAAGTTTTGATGAGTTAGAATAATGCAATTTAAAGATTTTTGTTCTATCAGTGAGAGTCTATGTATGTATATAAATCATATAATTTTTCCTTAAAAGATTAAAAAAAGATTTTAATGCTCTTTAAGCCCCTATACAAAACAATTATGTACACTGACAGTACAGTATGTATCAACTGATTCTGTGGATTATTGTCATTCCTATACACTGACAATGAGCTAAATAGCATTAGAGGTCAAACGATTCCTTATTTTATGAGGACCTCTAGTGTTCATCCCTGGTATTAGAGCTTTAATCTGACACATTTACATGACATTTTTAATGTTTTGGGGGCCTCTGAGCATTATAACATTTTGAAACTACACGTATTTCCTAAGAATTTCTTGTTTTTTATATGTAAAAAGTTTTGATGAGTTAGAATAATGCAATTTAAAAATATATGGAAATAACTCTACATCTTTTTTACTTTTACTTTCATAAATCACCACATCAACACCGTTCAAGATATCCCAAAGCCGTTCACAATTTAACATCTTCAGTATCTTGGCATCATGTTGACAAAGTTTGGTGTGAACTGTCTGATTCTGCTATTAGTGATATGAATTTATTCACAGCTATATTTTTCCAAAAATCCACATTCAAATCAAAATAGCCAACTTCCTGTCGATCGTAGCTAATGGGTGTAAATTAGAAATTTGTCTGGCTTGATGAGATCAATATATGTACCGAGTTTGGTGACTGTAGGACAAACAAACCCTGCAACTTTTGTCAATAGGTGGCGCTATGGAGCGCCTGCTCCACGCCCATTTATGGGCTTTTATCAGTATCTAAATATCCTTAATACAGATGTGTGTGTTGAGTTTCACGAAATTCTAAGTATTTTAAGTGGCTCAAAACCACAAAAAGCTGAAGTTATATTTTGGCACGTTGCCATGGCAACATGATAAAAGTTATCGATAATGCCCTTCAGAGATTCTCATCGGCCGTGTTTCGACATTATTGGGATGAAGTTTGAAGCAAATTGACAAAAATTAAGAGGCTGAGTTTAAAGCATTTCAAAAACGTCACGGTTTCTGCTGCCAGTTGGTGGCGCTATAACTTTGACTCATAATAGTGACATCTTTGTGATCGGCATCAGACGACGAACAAACTGCTGAAGTTTAGTCAAAATCAGACAAAGTGTGTCAAAGTTATTAGGCACTTCCTGTTTCTCATTTCTTGCCATAACTTTGTCGCCCCGCCACGGCCAAACTATTCGAGATATCAAAAATCCCCTGGCAATTTTGCGTCCCCAATGTCTTGAGATCATGCTGACCGAGTTTGGTGGCCATCGGTGGAAAGGCCTATGAGAAGTATATCAAATTCCATTGCATGCGCTTTTTAGACATCCCTGAATAGCTGACTTCCTGTTTGGTGAAGCACGGACTGTGAGCACGAAAGTTGTTCGGCACGATGAGGTCTATGTGTGTATGAATTTTGGTGACTGTAGGTCAATTGGTGTGCGCTCCAGGGCCCATCAAAAGTCGCAGTTTTTAGCGTTGTGCCACGCCCCCCCCAGGTGACCCCCCCATCTCAACGTCTGTCCAGCCCTGCTGGCCGCAGGTTCCAATGTGTGTGCAAAGTTTCAAGAGTTTTCGTGTATGTTAAGTGCCCCGAAATCCCCCAAAACATTGAAAAAAAATAATAATAATAATAATTAAAGCTGCAAGCAGCGATGACCGGGCCCTCGCCGTCTGTGCAGTCGCCATCCCGATAGCATCAGGAAAACGGTGCCCAGTTGGCACATGCATTCACAGTAACCCTTTGGACTAACCCTTACTGTCTCTCCTCCTCTCTGACTCTTTCTCTTACAACCCATCCCCCCTCCTTACACTCAGCCACTTACCACACAAACACACACAGAGAAGAGTGAGATCAGATATGTTTTTTTTATTTTCTTTCATTCGTGGAGTTTTATATAATTATGAAATGATCTGTGTTTGATCAGAATGGATAGTTATTTGTATGAAAAAAGTTTCAAAGAGTTAGGATGCTGCACTTTAAATATATAATAAATCATTGAAAATGTAAAAATGAAAATGAAATTCTAAGCATGATATCTGCCTCAAAAACACAGGAAACAAATATTTGAATCTATTTTTTATTTTTATTTATTTGCCATGGCAACAGCATTTGATGCATCAGGGACGCCTTTACAGACTCTCATCGGTTGTTTTTTTTTTCATTATTCTGATGAAGTTTGAAGAAAATCGAGTACAAATATATTGTTCGATGTTTGTTCGTGTTTGTTAGTTCATTAACCATTGTTAACAAAATAGACCCTATTTTAAATAGTTACCATGTTTTATGGTCTACAATCATTTTTAAATTTTATTTTAATAATCTATAAGAATCTGTGAAATAATTATAAACAAATACATTAAAAATAAATACATATTTACTTAGTTGATTTTTTTGGTGTTTTTGTATTTGTTTCTCATTCTAATTAAGTGAACTGAGCAGTATAGTGTCATACTTATAGGATTTTTTGTTCTATCAGTGAGAGTGTATATATGTATTTAAATCATATAACTTTTCCTTAAAAGATAAAAAAAAGATTTTAATGCTCTTTAAGCACCTATACAAAATAATTATGTATAAGTACACTGACAATACAGTACAAATCAACTGATTCTATGGATTATTGTCATTCTTATACACTGACAATGAGCTAAATAGCATTAGAGGTCAAACGATTCCTTATGTTATGAGGACCTCTAGTGTTCATCCCTGGTATTAGAGCTTTAATCTGACAAATTTATATAACACTTTTAATGTTTTTGGGGCCTCTGAGCATGATAACATTTTGAAACTACACGTACTTCCTAAGAATTTCTTGTTCTTTATATGTAAAAAGTTTTGATGAGTTAGAATAATGCAATTCAAAGATATATGAAAAAACTCTTCATCTTTTTTATTGTTACTTTCATAAATCACCACATCAACACCGTTCAAGATATCCCAAAGCCGTTCACAATATAGGGAACATTTTCCCAATATTCTGAGGATGACGATAAGAACAAGTAATTCATGATGATAACAAAATGTTATTATTGCTTGCTTTACGTCCACCACTTCTGCTTAAATGTCATCGTTACCTATCTGTTCAATTTGTGTGTGGCTATTGCTTTGCAGGTGACACCTGTTATAAGACATCACTTTTAAGCGCTACATAACTAAGAATCAATTAGGAAAACGGTGCCCAGTTGGCACATGCATTTACATTAACCCTCAGCCACTTTGGATTTAAAGTTTGAATTGAAAGGGTAAAATTTTAAAATCAACACACAGACACATACACACTAAATGTAGAATTTTACCATCCAGTTTCATTTGTTAACATTAACTATATTAGTTAACATGAACAATAATTAAATAGCATTTATTAATGTTAATTAATATTAACCTAAAAAAGTACTCATATATTGTTTAAAGGTAAATTAGTATCTTTTAACATAGTGTAAGTACTGTGAATTAACATGAACATTAACACAGTTCATGTGGGTGTACAGCAATACACAATAAAGTGCTCAATAAACCCTTCATTCTTTAAAAATATCTTTAAAAATCAAGTTGGGTATTGTAATGGGGCGATATATAAATATAACTCATCTTAAAATGGTACAATTTTCAGATGTTTTGAACAGATAACAGCAAAGTTTGTTTTGTTGTCAAAGTTTGTCTTGAAATTGTTAGTGTTTTTTTTTATTCAATCTAAAATTTAAATTATGAAAATAAATGTCTATCAATGAAGATAAATCGCTCATGCTAAAAAGTTGTATTTTTCTTAATCTTTTGCTATGTGACTGAATAGGACAAGTTCATGGTATAGTTCAGTAAAAAATAAATAAACAACTGCAATATACAAAGAATGAAAGAGTTTGTGACCCTTTATATTTTCTTAAAGATCAGACCCTCAAAGTTCAGACATATTTATCTAGATTAAACTACAGCAATGTGTAATGTGCAATGAGCATCTTCCTCAAAGATGGTCTGAGGCAAAACAGCATGTTCCACTGGTCTCTCTCCCTTTCACCCCTCCCCCCTTCAGTCACTCTTAGTGTCAACACAGACAGTCAGCCCAGTGACAGCAGGTTACTGAGTTCTTATTTTAATTTTCTTTAATTCATAGAAGCGTGATTAGTTATGATATTACCAGCACTTGCTCATAATGATTAGATCTTTGTGTGAAAAAAGTTTTAAAGAGTTTGGATGCTGCACTTTAAAGATATAAAAAATTAGGGTTATGTTTTTTACTACATCTTTAAAAAATTACCACGTCAACACCGTTCAAGATATCCCAAATCCGCTCGCAATTTAACATCTTCAGAATCTTCTCTTCATGTTAAAAAAGTTTGGTGTGAAAAGCTTTTTTTTCTTAGAAGGAGTGTGAATTTGTTTACAGCCTGATTTTTCAAAAAATCCACATTCAAATCAAAAAAGCCGGCTTCCTGTTGGTCTTAGCTAATGAGTTTAATTTAGAAAGTTGTCCAGATTGATGAGAACAATATATGTACAGAGTTTGGTGACTGTAGGAAAAACTAACCCCCCAACTTTTGTCAAAAGATGGCGCTATAGAGTGCCTGCTCCACGCCCATTTATGACCTTTTGCCAGTGTCTAACTATCATTAATATTGATGTGTGTGTTGAGTTTCATGAAATTCTAAGCATGTTATCTGCCTCGAAAAGACAGGAATCTAATTTTAAAGTTTGAGACGTTGCCATGGCAACAGCATTTGATTTATCATCGACCCCTTTACATATTCTTATCGGCCGTGTTTTGACATGATTTTGATGAAGTTTAAAGAAAATCGAGTAAAATTAAGAGGCTAATTTCAAAGCATTTTGAAAATGACACGCTTCCTGCTGCCAGTTGGTGGCGCTATAACTATGACTCATAATAGTCACATTTATGGAATCGGCATCATACAACGAACAAACTGGTGAAGTTTCATCAGAATCAGGCAATGTGTACAACAGTTATTAGACACTTCCTGTTTCTCATTTCTCGCCATAACTTTGTCGCCTTGCCACGGCCAAACCGTTCGAGATATCAAAAATCTCCTCGCAATTTAGCGTCCCCAATGTCTTGAGATCATGCTGACCGAGTTTGGTGACAATCCTATGGAAACCCTGGGAGGAGTACGTTAAATTCCAGAGCATGCGCTTTTTAAACAGCCCTAAATATCTCACTTCCTGTTGCGTGGAGCCTATGACATAGAGTACAAAAGTTGTTCAGCTCGATGAGTTCTATATGTGTACCGAGTTTCATATCAATACGTGTAAGTATGTGTGCGCAGTACTTCAAGTTTTCAAACTGTGTTCCAGGGGGCGCTGTAGAGGCCCTGAACCACGCCCGGGTCCCAGCCTCTGTGGCGTCCGGACGACGGCAGATTCCAACGTGTGTGCAAATTTTCAAGAGTTTTTGAGTATGTTAAGGCCCCCAAAAGTGCCCAAACGGTTGAAAAAAAAAAAAAAAAAAATATATATATAAGAACCCTTAGAAGAACAATAGGGCCTTCGCCCTTTTGGGCTCGGGCCCTAAAAAAACAAATTAGAATCCTTAGAAGAACTTCGCCCTTTTGGGCTCGGGCCCTAATAAGAATCCTTAGGAAAACAAGAGGGCCTTCGCCCATTCTGGGCTCGGGCCCTAATTAAAGCTGCAAGCAGCGATGACCGGGCCGGCGGGCCCTCGCCGTCTGTGCAGTCGCCATCCCGATAGCATCAGGAAAACGGTGCCCAGTTGGCACATGCATTCAAAGTAACCCTTTGGACTAAGGCTAACTGTCTCTCCTCCTCTCTGACTCTTTCTCTTACCACCCATCCCCCATCCTTACACTCAGCCACTTACCACACAAACACACACATAGAGTGCAGAGCAGAGTGAGATCAGTTATTTGTATGAAAAAAGTTTCAAAGAGTTAGGATGCTGCACTTTAAATATATAATAAATCATTGAAAATTGAAAATGGAAAATGAAATTCTAAGCACACTATCTGCCTCAAAAACACAGGAAACAAATATTTGAATGTATTTTTTTTATTTATTTGCCATGGCAACTGCATTTGATGCATCAGGGACACCTTTACTGACTCTCATCGGCCGTGTTTTTACATTATTCTGATGAAGTTTGAAGAAAATCGAGTACAAATATATTGTTCGTTGTTAATTCATATTTGTTAGTTCATTACCCATTGTTAACAAAAGAGACCCTATTTTAAATAGTTACTATGTTTTACGGTCTACAAGCATTTTTAAATATTATTTTAATAATCTATAAGCATCTGTGAAATAATTATAAACAAATATATTAAAAATAAATACATATTAACTTAGTTGATTTTTTTGGCCTTTTTGTATTTGTTTCTCATTGTAAATAAGTGAACTGAGCAGTATAGTGTCATACTTATAAGATTTTTTGTTCTATCAGTGAGTGTGTATATATGTATTTAAATCATATAATTTTTCCTTAAAAACTAAAAAAAAGACTTTAATGCTCTTTAAGCACCTATACAAAATAATTACGTAAAAGTACATTGACAGTACAGTACATATCAACTGATTCTATGGATTATTGTCATTCCTATACACTGACCATGAGCTAAATAGCATTAGAGGTCAAACGATTCCTTATCTTATGAGGACCTCTAGTGTTCATCCCTGGTATTAGAGCTTTAATCTGACAAATTTATGTGACACTTTTAATGTTTTTGGGGCCTCTGAGCATGATAACATTTTGAAACTATACGTATTTACTAAGAATTTCTTGTTCTTTATATGTAAAAAGTTTTGATGAGTTAGAATAATGCAATTTAACGATATATGAAAATAACTCTTCATCTTTTTTATTGTTACTTTCATAAATCACCACATCAACACCGTTCAAGATATCCCAAAGCCGTTCACAATATAGGGAACATTTTCCCTATATTCTGATGATGATGATAAGAACATGTAATTCATGATGATAACAAAATGTTATTATTGCTTGCTTTACGTCCACCACTTCTGCTTAAATGTCATCGTTACCTATCTGTTCAATTTGTGTGTGGATATTGCTTTGCAATTTGCTTTGCTTTAAAACTCAAGTTGAGTATTGTAATGGGGCGATATATATATATATATATATATATATATATATATATATATATATATATATATATATATAACTCATCTTAAAATGGTATAATTTTCAGATGTTTTGAACAGATAACAGCAAAGTTTGTTTTGTTGTCAAAGTTTATCTTGAAATTGTTAGTGTTTTTTTATTGAATCTAAAATTTAATTTATGAAAATAAATGTCTATCAATGAAGATAAATCGCTCATGCTAAAAAGTTGTATTTTTCTTAATCTTTTGCTTTGTGACTGAATGGGACAAGTTCATGGTACAGTTAAGTAAAAAATAAATAAAAAAACAACAACTGCAATATACAAAGACTGAAAGAGTTTGTGACCCTTTATATTTTCTCAAAGATCAGACTCTCAAAGTTCAGACATATTTATGTAGATTAAACTACAGCAATATGCAATGTGCATCTTCCTCAAAGATGGTCTTAAGCAAAACAGCATGTTCCACTGGTCTCTCTCCCTTTCACCCCTCCCCCCTTCAGTCACTCTTAGTGTCAACACAGACAGTCAGCCCAGTGAAAGCAGGTTACTGATTACATTTTTTAATTTTCTTTAATTCATAGAAGCTTGAATAATTACGATATTACCATCACTTGCTCATAATGATTAGATCTCTGTGTGAAAAAAGTTTTAAAGAGTTTGGATGCTGCACTTTAAAGATATAAAAAAATTAGGGTTATGTTTTTTACTACATCTTTAAAAAATCACCACATCAACACCGTTCAAGATATCCCAAATCCGCTCGCAATTTAACATCTTCAGAATCTTCTCTTCATGTTAAAAAAGTTTGGTGTGAAAAGCTTTTTGTTCTTAGAAGGAGTGTGAATTTGTTTACAGCCTGATTTTTCAAAAAATCCACATTCAAATCAAAATAGCCGGCTTCCTGTTGGTCTTAGCTAATGAGTTTGATTTAGAAAGTTGTCCAGATTGATGAGAACAATATATGTACAGAGTTTGGTGACTGTAGGAAAAACTAACCCCCCAACTTTTGTCAAAAGATGGCGCTATAGAGTGCCTGCTCCACGCCCATTTATGACCTTTTGCCAGTGTCTAACTATCATTAATATTGATGTGTGTGTTGAGTTTCATGAAATTCTAAGCATGTTATCTGCCTCGAAAAGACAGGAATCTAATTTTAAAGTTTGAGACGTTGCCATGGCAACAGCATTTGATTTATCATCGACCCCTTTACATATTCTTATCGGCCGTGTTTTGACATGATTTTGATGAAGTTTAAAGAAAATCAAGTAAAATTAAGAGGCTGATTTCAAAGCATTTTGAAAATGACACGCTTCCTGCTCCCAGTTGGTGGCGCTATAACTTTGACTATAATAGTCACATTTATGGAATCGGCATCATACACCGAACAATCTGGTGAAGTTTCATCAGAATCAGGCAATGTGTGCAACAGTTATTAGACACTTCCTGTTTCTCATTTCTCGCCATAACTTTGTCGCCTTGCCACGGCCAAACCATTCGAGATATCAAAAATCCCCTCGCAATTTAGCGTCCCCAATGTCTTGAGATCATGCTGACCGAGTTTGGTGACAATCCTATGGAAACCCTGGGAGGAGTACGTTAAATTCCAGAGCATGCGCTTTTTAAACAGCCCTAAATATCTCACTTCCTGTTGGGTGGAGCCCATGACATAGAGTACAAAAGTTGTTTAGCTCGATGAGTTCTATATGTGTACCGAGTTTCATATCAATACGTGCAAGTATGTGTGCGCAGAACACCATTTTTTTAAACTGTGTTCCAGGGGGCGCTGTAGAGGCCCTGAACCACGCCCGGGTCCCAGCCTCTGTGGCGTCCGGACGACGGCAGATTCCGACGTCTGTGCAAATTTTCAAGAGTTTTTGAATATGTTAAGGCCCCCAAAAGTGCCCCAACGGTTGAAAAAAAACAAAAAAAAAAACAAATTAAAGCTGCAAGCAGCGATGAACGGGCCCTCGCACACGGGCTCACCGCCGACCGGTGGCTTTAGGAACACAGCAAACGGTGGGCAGTATGCTTTTAATACAGTAAATGTAGGAAAAATAGATCAAAGTCACTTAAATGTGCCAAACTTCCTGCTGCCAACTGGTGGCGCTATGCCAATAACTGATTATTGGCATGTACATGTGTTCAGGCCACCACTTTCATCAAACATATGAAGTTTGGTGCAGATTGACCTTGGTATGTGTGAGTTAGTGCAAGATATGATATATCCTGCTGCCAATAGGTGGCACTATAATAATATCTGTATATTGGCCTTTAGATGTCTTCAGGCCAGGACTCTTACCAAACATGTGAAGTTTGAGGCAGATCGGACATTTTATGGCTGAGTTATAACAACTTTTATGTCCATGGCGAAACATCAAACTTTGTCAGGCCGCCATGGACACGCCCTTTAACGAAAACTCAAGATCTTCACAATTTAACATCTCTAAGGCCTCGAGATCAGACTAACCAAATATAATGTTGATATCAGTAAATCTCTAGGAGAAGTTTGGTACAAGTCATTTCCTGTTGCCAACAGGTGGCGCTGTGATTATAATAGAATATAGGCCTTCAGATTGGTTCAGGCCAGGACTCTTATCGAACATGTGAAGTTTGAGGCAAATCGGACATTTTATGGCTGAGTTATAACAAGATTTATATCCATGGCGAGACCACGAAATTTGCCAGGCCGCCACGGACACGCCCTTCAACGAAAACTCAAGATCTTCGCAATTTAACATCGCTAAAGCCTTTTTATTAGACTGACCGATTTTGGTGTTGATCTGATTAAATCTCCAGGAGGAATTTGTTGCAGAGTACAGCATGACACTTCCTGGTGCCTGCAGGTGGCGCTATGAGTAAAACTGAATATGGGCATTGTTACGTCCCGTAAAGATTTGCATGTGTCTATTGGTCTTTGTTCTCACTGCCAGAGTCCCGGATTGGATGACTGCTGGATCGATCACCTATTGCGTGAGGACAACGCCTACTTCTGAGCCAATCCGTTACGCCTGCCTGCTTTAAGGATTCGGAAGTGACGCAAGACGGGAGAGCACGGTTTTCCTTTGTGGAGCTCTCATTTGTTTGTCACGCTGTCCACCGAGACTTTGAATGTCCATTGAGGTTTTGAATTACTATTATTGTTTGACTTCCATTTTCACCTGTTATATCTTGCTGCTTCTGACTCGTTGCCTGATTGTGTTGTGACTCGATTCTCGCTCTTTTGAAGAGTCGACAACAGGATTCCTCTTTGACTCATAGTGTTGAGACGAGGTTAGTATGTCACGTGACCTACATGATACAGCACGTAGAAATTTGCTTGTATAGAAACATTAGGGTAGGAGCGGAAGCTGTTGTTTGTATTTTTGTTTTAGTGAGCGTAGTTAGTTGGCGTTTAGGCCGAAGATTTGTTTTGTTTATTCTTTTCTTTGTTTAGAAAGTATTTGATTGGTTGGAGTTAGTAATGGTTTTGTTTTATTGATTTCTTTGGGTTTAGCTCCGCTCACGTCTCACACTGTTGGGTTATTTTTGTTTATCTATATATTCTTTCTCTTTATTGTGTACATATTTTGTATATCTGAACTTTCTGCCTCTTTGAGGTATCGTTCATAACATGGACCAAATTTGTATTTTGGTAAACATAATTTCTCACTAAAATTGTGAAAGTATTACTGGTTTCCGTTTGATTCTTTATTTCTCCCCACATAACTTTGGTAACAAACTATCTTCCTGAAATCGGGTAAAAATCCCCTTTGGGATTTCTTTTATTATTGTGCTTTTTGTGTTACCTTCCTAAATCCCTAGACAATTACATCAGCCAACATAGGAAGCCGTAACATAGTTGGGGGCTCGTCCCAAAAATCAATTACCGTATTATGGAAGTTGTTTTGTTGCTGTATTAATTATTAAATTGTGTACGGATGATTCGGAGCCAAACGCAATTGGGGTGGACAGCGTGACTTTGTGGATGGGTAGAGTACAGAGTTTTATTATGAGGTATGTTAGTACAAGTTGTCATAATAAGTTTGCTCATGGCTTTCAATTTGCAAAGTTTTCTCGATAATCCCTCGTTTGAGGTAATTGAGGAATGTAGAAAAGATGACTTACTTTTAATAGCTACCCACTTCAAGATTCCAGTTGCAAAGCAATGGTTAAAAAGACAGATTAAAGCTGAGGTGCTAGATCGGCTTTGCAATTTGAAGATTTTAAGACAGCCTAGCGTTGACAAAGAGACTGATCCTGCTGGCGTGGGGCATGAGAGCATGGAGCTAGGTAAAGAGGAGGTAGAAACGGCCGCGGCAGAGACGGAGGTTGATGTCGGGGGTGTTTTACCACCTTTTGAACCTTTTTCACCAGGTACTCCCAGTTCAAGAGGAGAGATGCAAATAAAGGTGCGCATCGAGCGGCTCCGTATGGAGGCTCAGGAGCGAGCGCAGGCCCGCCAAGCAGAACTGGATCTTCGTCTAGAAGTCCGCAGGCTCGAAATTGAAGCCGACAAAGAGGTTCAGCTGCGTAAGTTGGAGATCGAGGCGGCTAAGGTTACTTCGGTCCCCGCTGTTCAGCGGAACACCTCGTCGGTGAGTGATAATTCGGTTAATTCTGGTCCTCCTGCATTTGATGTGGGCAAACATATTGCTTTGGTACCGAATTTTAGAGAATCTGAGGTGGATAGTTATTTTAATGCTTTTGAGAGGATCGCTATTTCTTTGGGTTGGCCTAAAGATGTGTGGTCACTACTACTTCAATGTAAATTAATGGGAAAAGCTTTAGAAGTGTACTCTACCCTATCCTTAGAGGATGGTCTGAAATATGACGTGGTTAAACTTGCCATACTGAGAGCTTATGAGCTAGTTCCAGAAGCATATAGGCAACATTTTCGTAATCGTAAGAAAAGCGCTTCTCAAACTTTTGTGGAATTTGCACGAGATAAGACAATTCTTTTTGATAAATGGCGCACCTCTAGTAGAGCTGACGATTTTAATTCACTTAGAGAGCTTATGTTGCTTGAGGATTTTAAGCAGTGCCTTCCAGAGAGGATGGTGTTGTACTTGAATGAACAAAAAGTAACAAAGTTGTCACAAGCTGCAGTGTTAGCGGACGAGTTCGTACTTACACACAAAAATGTTTTTCAGTCAGCAGGTGCTGAAAAAAGTTTTGTACCGAGGTCTTCAGTGAATGTTCAACTGCCTAGACAAAATGGTGAGAAGTCTAAAGAGACTCGAGAGTGCTTTTACTGTCATAGAACAGGACACGTGATAGCAGACTGTCTATCGTTGAAGCGTAGACAACATTCTCCAAAAAAAGAGGTGGGTTTTGTTAGCTCCATTAAACAAAGTTCGAGGGCGGAACAAAGCGAAGGTTTGCCCGACCCCACTTACTTGCCTTTCCTGTTTAAAGGGTTTGTCTCGTTGACCGGCAATAAGGAGGACCAGGTTGAGGTGCAGGTGTTGCGCGACACAGGAGCTTCTCAATCGTTCGTATGCGCAGATGTCTTGCCTTTTTCAGAGAAATCTTCTGTTGGTTCTAGTAGGTTAGTTCAAAGTTTCAGTATGGAGGTTATGAAGGTGCCTATACACCGTATTTATTTTCAATCTGATTTGGTCACAGATTTTGTGGAGGTAGGAGTACGACCTGTGTTGCCCGTGAAAGGGGTGTCGTTTATTTTGGGAAATGATTTAGCTGGTGAGAAAATAATACCCTCGCTAGAAGTAATTGACTTCCCACTGGTCCAGCCTAAGGAAGATGAACTGTTCCAGAAATATCCTAATGTGTTTCCTGCATGCGCTGTTACCCGTGCCCAAGCTAGAGAACAAAACGATATATCTTTATCTGACTCTTTCCTTTGTGCAGATGGGGTATCTGGAGACGTTGCAGTAATCGAGTTTGGTGACACGGAGGCTAAGGGAGTGGTAGGGATCAACTCTTTATCATTGACGGTAACACGTGAGAAACTTATTGAAGCTCAAAATAATGATCCTTCGTTGGCAAAATGTTTTAAGCTGGCTGAGAATGCCGAATTCGATAATGTTTCATTCTTTGTTAAAGATGGATTACTTATGCGAAAGTGGCGTAAAAGTAATTCCACGGAGAGTGAGTGGAACTTTGTTTATCAGGTGGTAGTTCCTACCATCTTTCGTCCGCAGGTCCTGTCACTGGCCCATGATCACATGTTAGCAGGACACTTAGGGATAACTAAGACCTACAACCGCATTCTTCAGCATTTCTTTTGGCACGGTCTTAAGCGCGATGTAACACGGTACTGTAAAACTTGTCACATATGTCAGTATGTTGGTAAACCTAACCAGGTGATTCCACCTGCTCCTTTGATCCCGATTCCCGTGTTGAATGAACCTTTTGAGCACGTGTTAGTAGACTGTGTGGGGCCTCTACCGAAGTCTAAATCCGGTAACCAGTTTTTATTCACAATTATGTGTGCTGCTACTAGATATCCAGAGGCTATTCCACTGCGTAAAATTACAGCCAAGGCAGTCGTTAAAGCCTTGATAAAGTTTTTTACTACGTTTGGGTTGCCAAAGGTCGTTCAGTCCGATCAAGGAACAAATTTTCTTTCTAAATTGTGCTCACAAGTTTTTAAGACACTCAATATTACGCACCGTATATCTAGTGCTTACCATCCGGAAAGTCAGGGAATGTTGGAGAGATTCCATCAGACATTAAAAGCGATGTTGAGGAAATATTGCATTGAGACAGGAAACGAGTGGGATGAGGGGGTACCATTGCTTTTATTTTCAATCCGAGAAACCATTCAGGAATCTCTGAGGTTTAGCCCGGCAGAATTAGTCTTTGGCCATACAGTGAGAGGGCCTTTGAAAGCACTAAAAGAGAGAATGTTGGGCATTGAGAATGACAAGAAAACAAACGTGCTAGAGTATGTAAGTAAGTTTCGAGAGAGACTTCACGAGTCTTGTACCTTAGCTCAAGAAGCCTTGTGTAAGGTTCAAGGGAAAATGAAGGCACGTTATGATAAAGATGCCGTTAGTAGATCATTTGCGGTAGGTGATCAAGTCCTGGTCTTGCTTCCTGTTCCTGGTTCCACCTTATCCGCACGATTCTCAGGGCCATATGAGATCTTGCAGAAAATCAGTGACACAGATTATGTAGTTAGTACCCCTGATAGAAAGCGTCAAAAGCGAGTATGTCACATTAATATGTTAAAAGCTTATTTTGTTAGAGAAGCTGTAGAATCCCTTAACATAGTGGAAAAGAGTGATATGGCCTCGCCTGTAGGTGTTGCTTGTGAGGTGAGTCCAGCTACAGAATCAGAGAACGTAGACCTGGATGGATTGATGAAGGTAGATACATCGCTGTTGTCCGCCAGGTTGTCGAATTCTGAGACTCTTGCGAACTTGTCTAAAGTTCTGGGTCATTTGGATGAGGACCAAAAGCAGGATATTGTCCGGCTTTTTAATAAATTTCTTTGTATTTTAGGTGATGCTCCTACACTAACGAGTGTGTTGAAACATGATATCGTGGTTCATAATGCCCAGCCCATTAAACAACATCCTTATAGGGTGAACACGGTTAAAAGAAACATAATGAAACAAGAGACTCAGTACCTGTTGGAGAAGGGGTTAGCAACGCCTAGTATTAGTCCTTGGAGTTCTCCGTGTTTATTAGTGCAGAAGTCTGATGGCACTAACCGTTTTTGCACTGATTATCGACGTGTAAATACAGTAACGATACCCGATTGTTACCCAATGCCGAGAATGGAAGATTGTGTCGATAGCGTGGGATCAGCAAAGTTTGTCAGTAAACTTGATCTACTTAAAGGTTATTGGCAAGTCCCATTGACCGATAGGGCATCTGAAATTTCAGCGTTCGTGACTCCCGATTGCTTTCTGCAATATAATGTAATGGCGTTCGGATTAAGAAATGCCGCTGCTACATTTCAGCGACTGGTCAATTTAGTGCTTGCTGATGTTCCTAGTGTTAATGCGTATCTTGATGATTTGATTGTCTATTCACAGAGTTGGGCTGAACACGTATTGACGTTGGAAACTGTTTTTAAGCGTCTAGAAAAAGCTTGTCTGACTTTAAATTTATCCAAATGTGAGATCGGTAAAGCAACCGTGACCTACTTGGGTAAGCAGGTAGGAGGAGGACAGGTACGACCTTTAACAGCAAAGATTACGGCTATTAATGAATTTCCTGTGCCAAAGACCAGACGTGAGCTACGTAGATTCCTGGGCATGGCCGGGTATTATCGATGCTTTTGTAGAAACTTTTCTTCAGTGGCTGTTCCATTAACTGCACTTCTTAGTCCTTCCGAACGTTTTTTATGGTCACCCAAATGTCAGGAAGCTTTTGATAATATCAAAGCTCTGTTGTGTAGCGAGCCTGTGTTGGCTGCACCAAATTTTGACGTGGCTTTTAAGTTGGAGGTTGATGCCAGTGATGTAGGAGCTGGTGCAGTACTGTTACAGGAAAAAGATGGAATCGATCACCCTGTTTGCTATTTTTCCAAAAAGTTTAATAAAAGTCAGCGTAACTACTCTACAATAGAAAAGGAAGCTTTAGCCTTGTTACTTGCGCTTTTACATTTCGAGGTGTATGTTGGTTCTTCAACTCTTCCTGTAATTGCCTTTACAGATCATAATCCACTAACTTTTATCTCACGTATGTGTAACCAGAATCAAAGACTGATGAGATGGTCCCTCATCTTCCAGAACTACAATCTTGAGATTAGGTATAAAAGAGGTATGGACAATGTTGTAGCTGATGCCCTGTCCCGGGTTTAAAGATGTTTTTTTTTTTTTTTGGGTTTATCCTTGATGGGTTTTTTCAAACATGGATGTTTGTTTTTAAGGGGGTGGGTGTTACGTCCCGTAAAGATTTGCATGTGTCTATTGGTCTTTGTTCTCACTGCCAGAGTCCCGGATTGGATGACTGCTGGATCGATCACCTATTGCGTGAGGACAACGCCTACTTCTGAGCCAATCCGTTACGCCTGCCTGCTTTAAGGATTCGGAAGTGACGCAAGACGGGAGAGCACGGTTTTCCTTTGTGGAGCTCTCATTTGTTTGTCACGCT
This sequence comes from Garra rufa, assembly GCF_049309525.1. Lineage (NCBI taxonomy): Eukaryota > Metazoa > Chordata > Actinopteri > Cypriniformes > Cyprinidae > Garra > Garra rufa. The sequence continues at coordinate 699,887 of NC_133379.1, forward strand.
GTCCACCGAGACTTTGAATGTCCATTGAGGTTTTGAATTACTATTATTGTTTGACTTCCATTTTCACCTGTTATATCTTGCTGCTTCTGACTCGTTGCCTGATTGTGTTGTGACTCGATTCTCGCTCTTTTGAAGAGTCGACAACAGGATTCCTCTTTGACTCATAGTGTTGAGACGAGGTTAGTATGTCACGTGACCTACATGATACAGCACGTAGAAATTTGCTTGTATAGAAACATTAGGGTAGGAGCGGAAGCTGTTGTTTGTATTTTTGTTTTAGTGAGCGTAGTTAGTTGGCGTTTAGGCCGAAGATTTGTTTTGTTTATTCTTTTCTTTGTTTAGAAAGTATTTGATTGGTTGGAGTTAGTAATGGTTTTGTTTTATTGATTTCTTTGGGTTTAGCTCCGCTCACGTCTCACACTGTTGGGTTATTTTTGTTTATCTATATATTCTTTCTCTTTATTGTGTACATATTTTGTATATCTGAACTTTCTGCCTCTTTGAGGTATCGTTCATAACATGGACCAAATTTGTATTTTGGTAAACATAATTTCTCACTAAAATTGTGAAAGTATTACTGGTTTCCGTTTGATTCTTTATTTCTCCCCACATAACTTTGGTAACAAACTATCTTCCTGAAATCGGGTAAAAATCCCCTTTGGGATTTCTTTTATTATTGTGCTTTTTGTGTTACCTTCCTAAATCCCTAGACAATTACATCAGCCAACATAGGAAGCCGTAACAGGCATGTAGATGTCTTCAGGTCAGGAGTGTTATCACACATGTGAAGTTTGGGGCAGATCGGGCATTTTATGCCTGAGTTATAGCAACTTCCTTTTTCATTGCGAAACATCGAAATTTGCGAGGCCGCCACGGACACGCCCTCTGATGAAAACTCTAGATCTTCGCAATTTAACGTCACAAAGGGCTTTAGATTAGACTCACCAAATTTGGTGTTGATCCGAATAAATCTCTAGGAGGAGTTCGTTCAAGTATGACGCCTGAAAATGGCAAAAATGACACAAATTTTGCTAAGAAAATTAATAATAACCGACTTCCTGTTGGGTTTCGGATTTTGTCCCAGGAGGCTTTTTTGTAGGTATTGGTGAGTTACATGTGTGTACCGATTTGCGTGCATGTACGTGAATCACAGCTGAATGCGCACACCGCGGAACGTGTAAAGGTGGCGCTATTGAGCCATTTTGCCACACCCACTTCTGCAACCCATATCAGACGTCCATTTTCGCCAGGTTTGATGTGTGTGCAAAGTTTCATGAGTTTTCGGGTATGTTTAGGCCCTCAAAAATGCGATTCATTCCGGAGAAGAAGAATAATAATAATTAAAGCTGCAAGCAGCGATGAACGGGCCCTCGCACCCGGCTCACCGCCGACCGGTGGCTTTAGGAAAACAGCAAACGGTGGGCAGTATGCTTTTAATACAGTAAATATATGAGAAATATGTCATAAGTCATTTAAATGTGCCAAACTTCCCATTGGCAGCTGGTGGCGCTATGCCTATAAATGATTATTGGCATGTAGATGTGTTCAGGCCAGCACTATTATCAAACATATGAAGTTTGGTGCAGATTGACCTTGGTATGTTTGAGTTAGTGAAAGATATGATATATCCTGGTGTCAACAGGTGGCGCTATGATAATATCTGAATATTGGCCTTTAGGTGTCTTCAGGCCAGGACTCTTACCAAACCTCTGAAGTTTGAGGCAGATCAGACATTTTATGGCTGAGTTATTACACCTATGTCCATGGCAAAACATCAAACTTTGTCAGGCCGCCACGGACACGCCCTTTACTGAAACTCAAGATCTTCACAATTTAACATCTCTAAGGCCTCTAGATCAGACTGACCAAATATAATGTTGATTTCATTAAATGTCTAGGAGGAGTTTGCTATAAACCTAATCCCCTGCAAGGACTTCAGATAATGCCAACTGTGAACCAAATGTGAACATTTTCCCTATATTCTGATGATGATGATGATGATAAGAACATGTAATTCATGATGATAACAAAATGTTATTATTGCTTGCATTACATTCACCACTTCTGCTTAAATCGTTACCTATCTGTACAATTTGTCTGTGGATATTGCTTTGCTGGTGACTCCTGTTATAAGACATCACTCTTAAGCGCTACATAACTAAGAATCAATAAGGAAAACGGTGCACAGTTGGCAAATGCATTCACAGTAACCCTCTGCTAGTTTGGATTTTAAGTTTACTGAATTGAAAGGGTTACACTTTAAAATCAACACAGAGACACATACACACAATATATAAAATGTTGCCATGCAGTTTCATTTGTTAACATTAACTATATTAGTTAACATGAACAATAATTAAATAGCATTTATTAATGTTAATTAATATTAAGCTAAAAAAAAAGTATTCATATATTGTTTAAAGGTAAATTAGTATCTTTTAGTTTATGTACTGTGAATTAACATGAACATGAACCCACAGTTCATGTGGGTGTACAGCAATACACAATAAAGTGCTCTATAAACGCTTAATTCTTTCAAAATATCTTTAAAAATCAAGTTGAGTGTTTTAATGGGGCGATATATATATAACTGATCTTAAAATGATGGTTTTCGGATGTTTTGAACAGATAACAGCAAAGTTTGTTTTGTTGTCAAAGTTTGTCTTGAAATTTTTAATTATTATAATTTTATATTCAATAAATAACACTATGAAAATATTGTCTACAATGAAGATAAATCACTCATGCTTAAAAGTTGTATTTTTCTTAATCTTTTGCTATGTGACTGAATAGGACAAGTTCATGGTACAGTTCAGTAAAAATAAATAAAAAACAACAACTGCAAAATACAAACAATGAAAGATTTAATGACCCTTTATATTTTCTCAAAATATCAGACATATTTATGTCGATTACGCTACAGCAATGTGCATCTTCCTCAAAGATGGTCTTAAGCAAAACAGCATGTTCCACTGGTCTCTCTCCCTTACACCCCTCCCCCCTTCAGTCACTCTTCAGTGACTCAATGGTGACTGAACACAGACAGGCACAGGCAGAGTGACAGCAGGTTTCTAATTTCTTTTTTTAATTTTCTTTAATTCATTGAAGCTTGTAGAAAATTTATATTAACAGCACTTGCTCAGAATGATTAGATCTCTGTGTGAAAAAAGTTGTAAAGAGTTTGGATGCTGCACTTTAAAGATATAAAAAAAATGACGGTTATGTTTTTTACTACATCTTTAAAAAATCACCACGTCAACACCGTTCAAGATATCCAATATCCGCTCGCAATTTAACATCTTCAGAATCTTCTCTTCATGTTAAAAAAGTTTGGTGTGAATAGCTGGTTGTTCTTAGAAGAAGTGTGAATTTGTTTACAGCCTGATTTGTCCAAAAAAACACATTCAAATGGAAATATCCGGCTTCCTGTTGGTCTTAGCTAATGAGTTTAATTTAGAAAGTTGTCCAGATTGATGAGAACAATATATGTACAGAGTTTGGTGACTGTAGGAAAAACTAACCCCCCAACTTTTGTCAAAAGATGGCGCTATAGAGTGCCTGCTCCACGCCCATTTATGACCTTTTGCCAGTGTCTAACTATCATTAATATTGATGTGTGTGTTGAGTTTCATGAAATTCTTAGCATTTTATCTGCCTCGAAAAGACAGGAATCTAATTTTAAAGTTTGACACGTTGCCATGGCAACAGTATTTGATTTATCATCGACCCCTTTACATATTCTTATCGGCCGTGTTTTGACATGATTTTGATGAAGTTTAAAGAAAATCAAGTAAAATTAAGAGGCTGATTTCAAAGCATTTTGAAAATGACACGCTTCCTGCTGCCAGTTGGTGGCGCTATAACTTTGACTTATAATAGTCACATTTATGGAATCGGCATCATACAACGAACAATCTGGTGAAGTTTCATCAGAATCCGGCAATGTGTGCAACAGTTATTGGACACTTCCTGTTTCTCATTTCTCGCCATAACTTTGTCGCCTTGCCACGGCCAAACCGTTCGAGATATCAAAAATCCCCTCGCAATTTAGCGTCCCCAATGTCTTGAGATCATGCTGACCGAGTTTGGTGACAATCGTATGGAAATCCTGGGAGGAGTACGTTAAATTCCAGAGCATGCGCTTTTTACACAGCCCTAAATATCTCACTTCCTGTTGCGTTGAGAAAATGACATAGAGTACAAAAGTTGTTCAGCTCAATGAGTTCTATATGTGTACCGAGTTTCATATGTGTACATTCAAGTATGTGTGCTATATGGCCCTCAAAATTCCAGGGGGCGCTGTAGAGTCCCCTTGCCACGCCCCGGTACCAGCCTCTGTGACGTCCTGATGGCCGCAGATTCCGACATGTGTGCAAATTTTCAAGAGTTTTTGAGTATGTTAAGACCCCCTTAAGTGCCCGGAAGGTTAACAAAAAAAAAAAAAAAAAAAAAAAATAAGAATCCTTAGAAGAACAATAGGGCCTTCGCCCTTTTGGGCTCGGGCCCTAATTAAAGCTGCAAGCAGCGATGGTAGGGCCCTCGCACTCGGGCTCACCGCCGATCGTTGGCGAATGGTGGGCACTATGCTATTAACACAGTAAATGTAGAAGGAATATGTCAAAGTCATTGATATGTGCCAATCTTCCTGCTGCCAGCTGGTGGCGCTATGCCTATAACTGAATATTGGCATGCAGATGTGTTCAGGCCAGTGCTTTCATGAAACATATGAAGTTTGGTGAAGCTTGAACATGGCATGCTTGAGTGTAAGTCATGACATATCCTGCTGCCAACAGGTGGCGCTATTACGAAATATTGGCTTTAAGATGTCTTCAGGCCAGGACTATTGGCAAACATGTCAAGTTTGGTGCAAATTGTACATTGCATGCTTAAGTTAGTGTAAAACAAGTAATTTGCTGTTGCCAGCTGGTGGCGGTATGACTATAACTAAATACTGGCATGTAAATGTATTCAGGCCAGGACTCTTATCAAACATATTAAGTTTGGGGCTGATTGGACATTGCATGCCTGAGTTACAGTAACTTCCTGTTTCATTGCATTAAGAGTATGCTTTAGCACTTAGCTAAATGTTGCTAACATGCTTCTAGAATGTTGCTACCCTATTTAACACTTGTTGATATTTTTAAAATGTTGCTTGGCATCCACAACAGTATTAAACATGTGACTTCCTGTTGCCAGCAGGTGGCACTATGACTATAACTGAATATCGGCATGGGCTTGTGTTCAGACCAGGACTCTTATCAAACATTTTAAGCTTGGGTCAGATTGGACACTGTATGCATGAGTTACACTTATTTTTCTTTGTATTAATATCATGCTTTAGCTCTTAGCTAAGTGTTGATAGCATGTTTTAACATGATTCTAGCATGATGCTAGCCTATTTAAAACTTGCTAAAGCTTTTTAATATGTTGCTAGGAGTCCGTAACACCATTAAACATCACTTCCTGTTGTCAGCAGGTGGCGTTGTGACTATAACTGAATATGGGCATGTATATATCTTCAGGCCAGGAGTCTTATCAAACATGTGAAGTTTGGGGCTGATTGGACATTGCATGCCTGAGTTACAGTAACTTCCTGTTTTATGTCTTTAACAACATGCTTTAGCACTAAGTAAGTGTTGCTAGCATGTTTGAGTACGTTTTGAACTAGTTTAGCACTCAATTGCTTTTTTAGTGTGTTGCTAATAGTGTGTCACAGTGTTAAACATGTCACTTCCTGTTGACAGTAGGTGGCGCTATAACTATAACTGAATATTGGCATGTAGACATCTTCATGTCACGACTGTTATCAAACATGTGAAGTTTGGGGCTGATTGGACATTGCATGCCTGAGTTACAGTAACTTCCTGTTTCATTGCATTAAGAGCATGCTTTAGCACTTAGCTAAATGTTGCTAACATGTTATAGTATGTTTCTAGCATGTTTCTACCCTTTTTAACAGTTGTTGAATTTTTTTTAAAATGTTGCTAGTCATCTACAACAGTATTAAACATATGGCTTCCTGTTACCAGCTGGTGGCGCTATGACTATAACTGAATACAGGCATGGGCGTGTGTTTAGGCCAGGATTCTTATCAAACATGTTAAGTTTGGGGCTGATTGGACATGGTATGCCTGAGTTAGAGTAACTTCCTGTTTTGTTGTATTATTAGCATGCTTTAGCATATTAGCTAAGTGTTGCTAGCATGCTTTATTATTTTTGTAGCATGTTGAATATTAAGTTTGGGTCAGATTCAACAGTATTTACATGAGTTACAGCAATTTCCTTTTGTATTTGTATTAATAGCATGCTTTAGCTCTTAGCTAAGTGTTGCTAGCATGTTTTAGCATGTTTGTGGCATGTTGCTAGGCTATTTACGACTTGTTAACGCTTTTCAATATGTTGCTAAGAGTCCGTAACAGTGTTAAAAATGTCATTTCCTGTTGTCAGCAGGTGGCGCTATGACTATTACTGAATTTGGGCACTGACATGTGTTCAGGACCGGACTGTCATCAAACATGTGAAGTTTGAGGCAGATCGGACATCGTATGCCTGAGTTATAGCAACTTCGTTTTTCATGGATAAACATCAAAGTTTGTCAGGCTGCCACGGACACGCCCATCGACGAAAACTCTAAAGCTTCGCAATTTAACATCGCAAAGGCCTTATGATGACACTCAGCAAATTTGAAGATGATCGGATAAAAACTGTAGGAGGAGTTCGTTAAAGTACGAGGCCTGAAAATGGCAAAAACTGCACAAAAATCGTACAGGAAATTCAATATAACGGACTTCCTGTTGGGTTTCGGATGTTGCACCAGGAGACTTTTTTGTAGGTATTGGTGTGTTACATATGTGTACCGAGTTTCGTACATGTACGTGAAACGTAGCTCGAGGCGCACTCTGTTGAAATTTTATAGGTGGCGCTATCGAGCCATTTTGCCACACCCACTTTTGAAAACCATATCAGATGTAAATTTTCGCCAGGTCTGATGCGTGTGCAAAGTTTCGTGAGTTTTCGGGCATGTTTAGGCCCTCAAAAAGACTTTTCATTTTGGAGAAGAAGAAGAAGAATAATAATTAAAGCTGCAAGCAGCGATGAACGGGCCCTCGCACACGGGCTCACCGCCGACCGGTGGCTTTAGGAACACAGCAAATGGTGGATAGTATGCTTTTAATACAGTAAAAATAGGAGAAATATGTCAAAGTCACTTAAATGTGCCAAATTCCCTGCTGCCAGCTGGTGGCGCTATGCCTATAACTGATTATTGGCATGTAGATGTGTTCAGGCCAGCACTTTCATCAAACATATGAAGTTTGGTGCAGATTGGCCTTGGTATGTTTGAGTTAGTGAAAGATATGATATATCCTGCTGCCAACAGGTGGCGCTATGATAATATCTGAATATTGGCCTTTAGGTGTCTTCAGGCCAGGACTCTTACCAAACCTGTGAAGTTTGAGGCAGATCGGACATTTTATGGCTGAGTTATAACAACTTCTATGTCTATGGCGAAACATCAAACTTTGTCACGCCGCCACAGACACGCCCTTTAACGAAAACTCAAGATCTTAGCAATTTAACATCTGTAAGACCTCTAGATCAGACTGACCAAATATAATGTTGATATCATTAAATCTCTAGGAGGAGTTTGATACAAGTCATTTCCTGTTGCCAACAGGTGGCGCTGTGATTATAATAGAATATTGGCCTTCAGATGTGTTCAGGCCAGGACTCTTATCGAATATGTGAAGTTTGAGGCAAATCGGACATTTTATGGCTGAGTTATAACAAGTTTTATATCCATGGCGATACCTCGAAATTTGTCAGGCCGCCACGGACACGCCCTTCAACGAAAACTCAAGATTTTCGCAATTTAACATCACTAAAGCCTTTTTATTAGACTGACCGATTTTGGTGTTGATCTGTATAAATCTCTAGGAGGAGTTTGTTGTAGAGTACAGCGTGACACTTCCTGTTGCCAGCAGGTGGCGCTATGAATATAACTGAATATGGGCATGTAGATGTCTTCAGGTCAGGAGTGTTATCACACATGTGAAGTTTGGGACAGATCGGACATTTTATGCCTGAGTTATAGCAACTTCCTTTTTTATGGTGAAACATCGAAATTTGCGAGGCCGCCACGGACACGCCCTCCGATGAAAACTCTAGATCTTCACAATTTAACGTCACAAAGGGCTTTAGACTACACTCAGCAAATTTGGCGTTGATCCGAATAAATCTCTAGGAGGAGTTCGTTAAAATACAAGGCCAGAAAATGGCAAAAATGACACAAATTTTGATGAGAATATTAATATTAACCGACTTCCTGTTCGGTTCCGGATTTTGCTCCAAGAGGCTTTTTTGTAGGTGTTGGTGTGTTACATGTGTGTACCGATTTTCGTGCATGTACGTGAATCACAGCTGAATGCGCACACCGCGGAACGTGTAAAGGTGGCGCTGTCGAGCCATTTTGCCACACCCACTTCTGAAACCCATATCAGACGTAAATTTTCGCCAGGTCTGATGTGTGTGCGAAGTTTCATGAGTTTTCGGGTATGTCTAAGCCCTCAAAAATGCGATTCATTTTGGAGAATAATAATAATAATAATAATAATTAAAGCTGCGAGCAGCGATGAACGGGCCCTCGCACCCGGGCTCACCGCCGACCGGTGGCTTCAGGAAAACAGCAATCGGTGGGCAGTATGCTTTTAATACAGTAAATATAGAAAAAATATGTCATAAGTCATTTAAATGTGCCAAAATTGCTGCTGCCAGCTGGTGGCGCTATGCCTATAACTGATTATTGACATGTAGATGTGTTCAGGCCAGCACTATTATCAAACATATGAAGTTTGGTGCAGATTGACCTTGGTGTGTTTGAGTTAGTGAAATATATGAGATATCCTGCTACCAACAGGTGGCGCTATGATAATATCTGAATATTGGTCTTTAGGTGTCTTCAGGCCAGGACTCTTACCAAACCTGTGAATTTTGTGGCAGATCAGACATTTTCAGGCTAAGTTATAACCACTTCTATGTCTATGCAGAAACATCAAACTTTGTCAGGCCACCACGGACATGCCCTTTAATGAAAACTCAAGATCTTCACAATTTAACATCTCTAAGGCCTCAAGATCAGACTGACCAAATATAATGTTGATTTAATTAAATGCAATCAATGCAAGGACTTCAGATAGATGCCAACTGTGAACCAGTATGCTACAAATAAGAACATGTAATTCATGATGATTGCAAAATGTTATTATTGCTTCCTTTATATCCACCACTTCTGCTTAAATGTCATTGTTACCTATCTGTACAATTTTTGTATAATATATTTTTGTATAAAATCAATTGTTGTCATAACTAAGAATCAATAAGGAAGACGGTGCCCAGTTGGCACATGCATTCACAGTAACCATCTGCTAGTTTGGATTTTAAGTTTACAGAATTGAAAGGGTTACACTTTAAAATCAACACACAGACACATACACACAAAATATAAAATGTTGCCATCCAGTTTCATTTGTTAAAATTAACTATATCAGTTAACATGACCAATAAATAAATAGCATTTATTAATGTTAATTAATATTAAGCTAAAAAAAGTATTCATATAAAGTTTATGTACTGTGAATTAACATGAACATGAACACAGTTCATGTGGGTGTACAGCAATACACAATAAAGTGCTCTATAAACGCTTCATTCTTTCAAAATATCTTTAAAAATCAAGTTGAGTATTTTAACGGGGTGATACATATATATAACTGATCTTAAAATTATGGTTTTCAGATGTTTTGAAGAGATAACAGTAACGTTTGTTTTGTTGTCAAAGTTTGTCTTAATTTTTTATTATTATGATTTTATATTCAATAAATAACACTATGTAAATATTGTCTATCAATGAAGATAAATTGATCATGCTAAAAAGTTGTATTTTTTAAAATCTTTTGCTATGTGACTGAATAGGACAAGTTCATGGTACAGTTAAGTAAAAAATAAATAAAAAACAACAACTGCAAAAAATGAACAATGAAAGACTTAGTGACCCTTTATATTTTCTCAAAATATCAGACTCTCAAAGATCAGACATATTTATGTAATTACACTACATACAGTATGTGCATTTTGTTCAAAGATGGTCTGTAGGATGGCTCTCTACTCTGTCACCCTCTCTGCCTCTCACCCCTCCCCCCTGCAATAATGAGCTTCTCTGTGCCTGACTGAACGCACACACATACTGTAGAGACATTCACCAGAGTGACAGCAGGTTTCTGAGTTCTTTTTTAAATTTTCTTTAATTCATAGAAGCTTGTATACATTTTTTATTTCCAGCACTTGCTCAGAATGATTAGATCTCTGTGTGAAAAAAGTTTTAAAGAGTTTGGATGCTGCACTTTAAAGATATAAAAATATTTTTTACTATATCTTTAAAAAATCACCACGTCCACACCGTTCAAGATATCCAAAATCCGGTCGCAATTTAACATCTTCAGAATATTCTCTTCATGTTAAAAAAGTTTGGTGTGAACAGCTGGTTGTTCTTAGAAGTAGTGTGCATTTGTTTACAGCCTGATTTTTCCAAAAATCCACATTCAAATCAAAATAGCCGGCTTCCTGTTGGTCTCAGCTAATGAGTTTGATTTAGAAAGTTGTCCAAATTGATGAGATTAATATATGTACAGAGTTTAGTGACTGTAGGAAAAACTAACCCCCCAACTTTTGTCAAAAGATGGCGCTATAGAGTGCCTGCTCCACACCCATTTATGACCTTTTGCCAGTGTCTAACTATCATAAATATTGATGTGTGTGTTGAGTTTCATGAAATTCTAAGCATGTTAACTGCCTCGAAAAGACAGGAATCTAATTTTAAAGTTTGACATGTTGCCATGGCAACAGCATTCGATTTATCATCGACCCCTTTACATATTCTTATCGGCCGTATTTTGACATGATTTTGATGAAGTTTAAAGAAAATCGAGTAAAATTAAGAGGCTGATATCAAAGCATTTTGAAAATGACACACTTCCTGCTGCCAGTTGGTGGCGCTATAACTTTGACTCATAATAGTCACATTTATGGAATCGGCATCATACAACGAACAAACTGGTGAAGTTTCATCAGAATCAGGCAATGTGGTCAACAGTTATTAGACACTTCCTGTTTCTCATTTCTCGCCATAACTTTGTCGCCTTGCCACGGCCAAACCGTTCGAGATATCAAAAATCTCCTCGCAATTTAGCGTCCCCAATGTCTTGAGATCATGCTGACCCAGTTTGGTGACAATCCCATGGAATTCCTGGGAGGAGTACGTTAAATTCCAGAGCATGCGCTTTTTAAACAGCCCTAAATATCTCACTTCCTGTTGCGTGGAGCCCATGACATAGAGTACAAAAGTTGTTTGGCTCAGTGAGATCTATATGTGTACCGAGTTTCATATCAATACATGCAAGTATGTGTGCGCAGTACATCAAGTTTTCAAACTGTGTTCCAGGGGGCGCTGTAGAGGCCCTGAACCACGCCCGGGTCCCAGCCTCTTTGGAGTCCTGATGGCCGCAGATTCCGACGTGTGTGCAAATTTTCAAGAGCTTTTGAGTATGTTAAGGCCCCCAAAAGTGCCCGGAAGGTTGAAAAAAAGAAAAAAAAAAAAAAAAAAAAATAAAAAAAAAATAATAACCCTTAGAAGAACAATAGGGCCTTCGCCCTTTTGGGCTCGGGCCCTAATTAAAGCTGCGAGCAGCGATGAACGGGCCCTCGCACCCGGGCTCACCGCCGACCGGTGGCTTCAGGAAAACAGCAAACGGTGGGCAGTATGCTTTTAATACAGTAAATGTAGGAGAAATATGTCAAAGTCACTTAAATGTGCCAAACTTGCCGCTGCCAGCTGGTGGCGCTATGCCTATAACTGATTATTGGCATGTAGATGTGTTCAGGCCAGCACTATTATCAAACATATGAAGTTTGGTGCAGATTGACCTTGGTATGTTTGAGTTAGTGAAATATATGAGATATCCTGCTGCCAACAGGTGGCGCTATGATAATATCTGAATATTGGTCTTTAGGTGTCTTCAGGCCAGGACTCTTACCAAACCTGTGAATTTTGTGGCAGATCAGACATTTTCAGGCTAAGTTATAACCACTTCTATGTCTATGCAGAAACATCAAACTTTGTCAGGCCACCACGGACATGCCCTTAAATGAAAACTCAAGATCTTCACAATTTAACATCTCTAAGGCTTCAAGATCAGACTGACCAAATATAATGTTGATTTAACTAAATGCAATCAATGCAAGGACTTCAGATAAATGCCAACTGTGAACCAGTATGCTACAAATGATGATAAGAACATGATTCATGATGATAGCAAAATGTTATTATTGCTTCCTTTACATCCACCACTTCTGCTTAAATGTCATTGTTACCTATCTGTACAATTTTTGTGTGGATATTGCTTTGCTGGTGACTCCTGTTATAAGACATCACTCTTAAGTGCTACATAACTAAGAATCAATAAGGAAGACGGTGCCCAGTTGGCACATGCATTCACAGCAATCCTCTGCTAGTTTGGATTTTAAGTTTACAGAATTGAAAGGGTTACACTTTAAAATCAACACACAGACACATACACACAAAATATAAAATGTTGCCATCCAGTTTCATTTGTTAAAATTAACTATATTAGTTAACATGACCAATAAATAAATAGCATTTATTAATGTTAATTAATATTAAGCTAAAAAAAGTATTCATAGAAAGTTTATGTACTGTGAATTAACATGAACATGAACACAGTTCATGTGGGTGTACAGCAATACACAATAAAGTGCTCTATAAACTCTTCATTCTTTAAAATATCTTTAAAAATCAAGTTGAGTGTTTTAACGGGGTGATATATATATATTTATAACTGATCTTAAAATTATGGTTTTCAGATGTTTTGAAGAGATAACAGTAACGTTTGTTTTGTTGTCAAAGTTTGTCATAATTTTGTATTATTATTATTTTATATTCAATAAATAACACTATGTAAATATTGTCTATCAATGAAGATAAATTGATCATGCTAAAAAGTTGTATTTTTTTAAATCTTTTGCTATGTGACTGAATAGGACAAGTTCATGGTACAGTTAAGTAAAAAATAAATAAAAAACAACAACTGCAAAATACGAACAATGAAAGACTAAGTGACCCTTTATATTTTCTCAAAATATCAGACTCTCAAAGATCAGACATATTTATGTAATTAAAATACATATGTGCATTTTTTGTTCAAAGATGGTCTGTAGGATGGCTCTGTACTCTGTCACCCTCTCTGCCTCTCACCCCTCCCCCCTGCAATAATGAGCTTCTCTGTGCCTGACTGAACGCACACACATACTGTAGAGACATTCACCAGAGTGACAGCAGGTTTCTGAGTTATTTTTTTAATTTTCTTTAATTCATTGAAGCTTGTATAAAATTAATATTTCCAGCACTTGCTCAGAATGATTAGATCTCTGTGTGAAAAAAGTTTTAAAGAGTTTGGATGCTGCACTTTAAAGATATAAAAAATTAGGGTTATGTTTTTTACTATATCTTTAAAAAATCACCACGTCAACACCGTTCGAGATATCCAAAATCCGCTCGCAATTTAACATCTTCAGAATCTTCTCTTCATGTTAAAAAAGTTTGGTGTGAACAGCTGGTTGTTCTTAGGAGTAGTGTGAATTTGTTTACTACCTGATTTTTCAAAAAATCCACCTTCAAATCAAAATAGCCTGCTTTCTGTTGGTCTTAGCTAATGAGTTTGATTTAGAAAGTTGTCCAGATTGATGAGAACAATATATGTACAGAGTTTGGTGACTGTAGGAAAAACTAACCCCCCAACTTTTGTCAAAAGATGGCGCTATAGAGTGCCTGCTCCACGCCCATTTATGACCTTTTGCCAGTGTCTAACTATCATTAATATTGATGTGTGTGTTGAGTTTCATGAAATTCTAAGCATGTTATCTGCCTCGAAAAGACAGGAATGTAATTTTAAAGTTTGTCACGTTGCCATGGCAACAGCATTTGATTTATCATCGACCCCTTTACATATTCTTATCGGCCGTGTTTTGACATGATTTTGATGAAGTTTAAAGAAAATCGAGTAAAATTAAGAGGCTGATTTCAAAGCATTTTGAAAATGACACGTTTCCTGCTGCCAGTTGGTGGCGCTATAACTTTGACTCATAATAGTCACATTTATGGAATCGGCATCATACAAGGAACAAACTGGTGAAGTTTCATCAGAATCAGGCAATGTGTGCAACAGTTATTAGACACTTCCTGTTTCTCATTTCTCGCCATAACTTTGTCGCCTTGCCACGGCCAAACCGTTCGAGATATCAAAAATCTCCTCGCAATTTAGCGTCCCCAATGCCTTGAGATAATGCTGACCGAGTTTGGTGACAATCGCATGGAATTCCTGGGAGGAGTACGTTAAATTCCAGAGCATGCGCTTTTTAAACAGCCCTAAATATCTCACTTCCTGTTGCGTGGAGCCCATGACATAGAGTACAAAAGTTGTTCAGCTCGATGAGTTCTATATGTGTACCGAGTTTCATATGAGTACGTGCAAGTATGTGTGCGCAGTACATCAAGTTTTCAAACTGTGTTCCAGGGGGCGCTGTAGATGCCCTGAACCACGCCCGGGTCCCAGCCTCTGTGGCGTCCGGACGACGGCAGATTCCAACGTGTGTGCAAATTTTCAAGAGTTTTTGAGTATGTTAAGGCCCCCAAAAGTGCCCCAACGGTTGAAAAAAAATAAAAATAAAAAAAAAAACAAATAAGAATCCTTAGAAGAACAATAGGGCCTTCGCCCTTTTGGGCTCGGGCCCTAATAATAATAATAATAAACGAAGCAGATCCAATAGGGTCCTCACACCATCGGTGCTCGGGCCCTAATAATAATAATAATAATAATAATAAACGGAGCAGATTCAATAGGGTCCTCACACCATCGGTGCTCGGGCCCTAATTAAAGCTGCGAGCAGCGATGAACGGGCCCTCGCACCCGGGCTCACCGCCGACCGGTGGCTTCAGGAAAACAGCAAACGGTGGGCAGTATGCTTTTAATACAGTAAATGTAGGAGAAATATGTCAAAGTCACTTAAATGTGCCAAACTTGCCGCTGCCAGCTGGTGGCGCTATGCCTATAACTGATTATTGACATGTAGATGTGTTCAGGCCAGCACTATTATCAAACATATGAAGTTTGGTGCAGATTGACCTTGGTATGTTTGAGTTAGTGAAATATATGAGATATCCTGCTGCCAACAGGTGGCGCTATGATAATATCTGAATATTGGTCTTTAGGTGTCTTCAGGCCAGGACTCTTACCAAACCTGTGAATTTTGTGGCAGATCAGACATTTTCAGGCTAAGTTATAACCACTTCTATGTCTATGCAGAAACATCAAACTTTGTCAGGCCACCACGGACATGCCCTTTAATGAAAACTCAAGATCTTCACAATTTAACATCTCTAAGGCTTCAAGATCAGACTGACCAAATATAATGTTGATTTAACTAAATGCAATCAATGCAAGGACTTCAGATAAATGCCAACTGTGAACCAGTATGCTACAAATGATGATAAGAACATGATTCATGATGATAGCAAAATGTTATTATTGCTTCCTTTACATCCACCACTTCTGCTTAAATGTCATTGTTACCTATCTGTACAATTTTTGTGTGGATATTGCTTTGCTGGTGACTCCTGTTATAAGACATCACTCTTAAGTGCTACATAACTAAGAATCAATAAGGAAGACGGTGCCCAGTTGGCACATGCATTCACAGTAATCCTCTGCTAGTTTGGATTTTAAGTTTACAGAATTGAAAGGGTTACACTTTAAAATCAACACACAGACACATACACACAAAATATAAAATGTTGCCATCCAGTTTCATTTGTTAAAATTAACTATATTAGTTAACATGACCAATACATAAATAGCATTTATTAATGTTAATTAATATTAAGCTAAAAAAAGTATTCATATAAAGTTTATGTACTGTGAATTAACATGAACATGAACACAGTTCATGTGGGTGTACAGCAATACACAATAAAGTGCTCTATAAACTCTTCATTCTTTCAAAATATCTTTAAAAATCAAGTTGAGTATTTTAACGGGGTGATATATATATATTTATAACTGATCTTAAAATTATGGTTTTCAGATGTTTTGAAGAGATAACAGTAACGTTTGTTTTGTTGTCAAAGTTTGTCATAATTTTTTATTATTATTATTTTATATTCAATAAATAACACTATGTAAATATTGTCTATCAATGAAGATAAATTGATCATGCTAAAAAGTTGTATTTTTTAAAATCTTTTGCTATGTGACTGAATAGGACAAGTTCATGGTACAGTTAAGTAAAAAATAAATAAAAAACAACAACTGCAAAATACGAACAATGAAAGACTAAGTGACCCTTTATATTTTCTCAAAATATCAGACTCTCAAAGATCAGACATATTTATGTAATTAAAATACATATGTGCATTTTTTGTTCAAAGATGGTCTGTAGGATGGCTCTCTACTCTGTCACCCTCTCTGCCTCTCACCCCTCCCCCCTGCAATAATGAGCTTCTCTGTGCCTGACTGAACGCACACACATACTGTAGAGACATTCACCAGAGTGACAGCAGGTTTCTGAGTTATTTTTTTAATTTTCTTTAATTCATTGAAGCTTGTATAAAATTAATATTTCCAGCACTTGCTCAGAATGATTAGATCTCTGTGTGAAAAAAGTTTTAAAGAGTTTGGATGCTGCACTTTAAAGATATAAAAAATTAGGGTTATGTTTTTTACTATATCTTTAAAAAATCACCACGTCAACACCGTTCGAGATATCCAAAATCCGCTCGCAATTTAACATCTTCAGAATCTTCTCTTCATGTTAAAAAAGTTTGGTGTGAACAGCTGGTTGTTCTTAGGAGTAGTGTGAATTTGTTTACTACCTGATTTTTCAAAAAATCCACATTCAAATCAAAATAGCCGGCTTTCTGTTGGTCTTAGCTAATGAGTTTGATTTAGAAAGTTGTCCAGATTGATGAGAACAATATATGTACAGAGTTTGGTGACTGTAGGAAAAACTAACCCCCCAACTTTTGTCAAAAGATGGCGCTATAGAGTGCCTGCTCCACGCCCATTTATGACCTTTTGCCAGTGTCTAACTATCATTAATATTGATGTGTGTGTTGAGTTTCATGAAATTCTAAGCATGTTATCTGCCTCAAAAAGACAGGAATGTAATTTTAAAGTTTGACACGTTGCCATGGCAACAGCATTTGATTTATCATCGACCCCTTTACATATTCTTATCGGCCGTGTTTTGACATTATTTTGATAAAGTTTAAAGAAAATCGAGTAAAATTAAGAGGCTGATTTCAAAGCATTTTGAAAATGACACGTTTCCTGCTGCCAGTTGGTGGCGCTATAACTTTGACTCATAATAGTCACATTTATGGAATCGGCATCATACAAGGAACAAACTGGTGAAGTTTCATCAGAATCAGGCAATGTGTGCAACAGTTATTAGACACTTCCTGTTTCTCATTTCTCGCCATAACTTTGTCGCCTTGCCACGGCCAAACCGTTCGAGATATCAAAAATCTCCTCGCAATTTAGCGTCCCCAATGTCTTGAGATCATGCTGACCGAGTTTGGTGACAATCCCATGGAATTCCTGGGAGGAGTACGTTAAATTCCAGAGCATGCGCTTTTTAAACAGCCCTAAATATCTCACTTCCTGTTGCGTGGAGCCTATGACATAGAGTACAAAAGTTGTTTGGCTCAGTGAGATCTATATGTGTACCGAGTTTCATATGAATACGTGCAAGTATGTGTGCGCAGTACATCAAGTTTTCAAACTGTGTTCCAGGGGGCGCTGTAGAGGCCCTGAACCACGCCCGGGTCCCAGCCTCTGTGGCGTCCGGACGACGGCAGATTCCGACGTGTGTGCAAATTTTCAAGAGTTTTTGAGTATGTTAAGGCCCCCAAAAGTGCCCCAACGGTTGAAAAAAAATAAAAATAAAAAAAAAAATAAATAAATAAAAAACAAATAAGAATCCTTAGAAGAACAATAGGGCCTTCGCCCTTTTGGGCTCGGGCCCTAATAAACGGAGCAATTCCAATAGGGTCCTCGCACTGTAGTGCTCGGGCCCTAATTAAAGCTGCAAGCAGCGATGACCGGGCCCTCGCCGTCTGTGCAGTCGCCATCCCGATAGCATCAGGAAAACGGTGCCCAGTTGGCACATGCATTCACAGTAACCCTTTGGACTAACCCTTACTGTCTCTCCTCCTGCAGAGCAGAGTGAGATCAGATATGTTTTTTTTTTCTTTCATTCGTGGAGTTTTGTATAATTATGAAATGAACTGTGTTTGATCAGAATGAATAGTTATTTGTATGAAAAAAGTTTTAAAGAGTTAGGATGCTGCACTTTAAATATATAATAAATCATTGAAAATGGAAAATGAAATTTTAAGCACGCTATCTGCCTTAAATATCACAGGAAACAAATATTTTAATGTATTTTTTATTTTTATTTATTTGCCATGGCAACAGCATTTGATGCATCTGGGCTTTTACATTATTCTGATGAAGTTTGAAGAAAATCGAGTACAAATATATTGTTCGTTGTTTGTTCGTGTTTGTTAGTTCATTAGCCATTGTTAACAAAAGAGACCCTATTTTAAATAGTTACCATGTTTTATGGTCTACAAGCATTTTTAAATATTATTTTAATAATCTATAAGCATCTGTGAAATAATTATAAACAAATATATTAAAAATAAATACATATTAACTTAGTTGATTTTTTGTTTGGCCTTTTTTATTTGTTTCTCATTCTAATTAAGTGAACTGAGCAGTATAGTGTCATACTTATAAGATTGTTTGTTCTACCAGTGAGAGTGTATATATATGTATTTAAATCATATAATTTTCCCTTAAAAGATAAAAAAAAGATTTTAATGCTCTTTAAGCACCTATACAAAATAATTATGTAAAAGTACACTGACAGTACAGTACATATCAACTGATTCTATGGATTATTGTCATTCTTATACACTGACAATAAGCTAAATAGCATTAGAGGTCAAACGATTCCTTATCTTATGAGGACCTCTAGTGTTCATCCCTGGTATTAGAGCTTTAATTTGACAAATTTAAATGACACTTTTAATGTTTTTGGGGCCTCTGAGCATGATAACATTTTGAAACTACACGTATATCCTAAGGATTTCTTGTTCTTTATATGTAAAAAGTTTTGATGAGTTAGAATAATGCAATTTAAAGATAAATGAAAATATCTCATTCATCTTTTTTATTGTTACTTTCATAAATCACCACATCAACACCGTTCAAGATATCCCAAAGCCGTTCACAATATAGGGAACATTTTCCCAATATTCTGATGATGATGATAAGAACATGTAATTCATGATGATAACAAAATGTTATTATTGCTTGCTTTACGTCCACCACTTCTGCTTAAATGTCATTGTTACCTATCTGTACAATTTTTGTGTGGATATTGCTTTGCTGGTGACTCCTGTTATAAGACATCACTCTTAAGCACTACATAACTAAGAATCAATAAGGAAGACGGTGCCCAGTTGGCACATGCATTCACAGTAACCCTCTGCTAGTTTGGATTTTAAGTTTACAGAATTGAAAGGGTTAGACTTTAAAATCAACACACAGACACATACACACAAAATATAAAATGTTGCCATCCAGTTTCATTTGTTAACATTAACTATATTAGTTAACATGACCAATAAATAAATAGCATTTATTAATGTTAATTAATATTAAGCTAAAAAAAGTATTTATATATAGTTTATGTACTGTGAATTAACATGAACACAGTTAATGTGGGTGTACAGCAATACACAATAAAGTGCTCTATAAATGCTTCATTCCTTCAAAATATCTTTAAAAATCAAGTTGAGTATTTTAATGGGGCGATATATAACTGATCTTAAAATGATGGTTTTCAGATGTTTTGAACAGATAACAGCAAAGTTTTTGTTGTCAAAGTTTGTCTTGAAATTTTTAATTATTATAATTTTATATTTAATAAATAACACTATGAAAATATTGTCTACAATGAAGATAAATCACTCATGCTTAAAAGTTGTATTTTTCTTAATCTTTTGCTATGTGACTGAATAGGACAAGTTCATGGTATAGTTCAGTAAAAAATAAATAAAAAACAACAACTGCAAAATACAAACAATGAAAGACTTAATGACCCTTTATATTTTCTCAAAATATCAGACACTCAAAGATCAGACATATTTCTGTAATTAAAGTACATATATGTGCATTTCTAACTCAAAGATGGTCTGTAGCATGGCTCTCTACTCTGTCACCCTCTCTGCCTCTCACCCCTCCCCCCTGCAATAATGAGCTTCTCTCAGCCTGACTGAACGCACATACATACAGTAGAGACATTCACCCAGAGTGACAGCAGGTTTCTGATTTCGTTTTTTAATTTTCATTAATTCATTGAAGCTTGTAGAAAATTTATATTAACACCACTTGCTCAGAATGATTAGATCTCTGTGTGAAAAAAGTTGTAAAGAGTTTGGATGCTGCACTTTAAAGATATAAATAAAATGACGGTTATGTTTTTTACTACATCTTTAAAAAATTACCACGTCAACACCATTCAAGATATCCAAAATCCGCTCGCAATTTAACATCTTCAGAATCTTCTCTTCATGTTAAAAAAGTTTGGTGTGAATAGCTGGTTGTTCTTAGAAGAAGTGTGAATTTGTTTACAGCCTGATTTTTCCAAAAAAACACATTCAAATGGAAATAGCCGGCTTCCTGTTGGTCTTAGCTAATGAGTTTAATTTAGAAAGTTGTCCAGATTGATGAGAACAATATATGTACAGAGTTTGGTGACTGTAGGAAAAACTAACCCCCCAACTTTTGTCAAAAGATGGCGCTATAGAGTGCCTGCTCCACGCCCATTTATGACCTTTTGCCAGTGTCAAACTATCATTAATATTGATGTGTGTGTTGAGTTTCATGAAATTCTTAGCATGTTATCTGCCTCGAAAAGACAGGAATCTAATTTTAAAGTTTGAGACGTTGCCATGGCAACAGCATTTGATTTATCATCGACCCCTTTACATATTTTTATCAGCCGTGTTTTGACATGATTTTGATGAAGTTTAAAGAAAATCAAGTAAAATTAAGAGGCTGATTTCAAAGCATTTTGAAAATGACACGCTTCCTTCTGCCAGTTGGTGGCGCTATAACTTTGACTCATAATAGTCACATTTATGGAATCGGCATCATACAACGAACAATCTGGTGAAGTTTCATCAGAATCAGGCAATGTGTGCAACAGTTATTAGACACTTCCTGTTTCTCATTTCTCGCCATAACTTTGTCGCCTTGCCACGGCCAAACCGTTCGAGATATCAAAAATCCCCTCGCAATTTAGCGTCCCCAATGTCTTGAGATCATGCTGACCGAGTTTGGTGACAATCCTATCGAAACCCTGGGAGGAGTACGTTAAATTCCAGAGCATGCGCTTTTTACACAGCCCTAAATATCTCACTTCCTGTTGCGTGGAGAAAATGACATAGAGTACAAAAGTTGTTCAGCTCAATGAGTTCTATATGTGTACCGAGTTTCATATGTGTACGTTCAAGTATGTGTGCTATATGGCCCTCAAAATTCCAGGGGGCGCTGTAGAGTCCCCTTGCCACGCCCCGGTACCAGCCTCTGTGGCGTCCTGATGGCCGCAGATTCCGACGTCTGTGCAAATTTTCAAGAGTTTTTGAGTATGTTAAGACCCCCTTAAGTGCCCGGAAGGTTAACAAAAAATAAAAAAAATAAAAAAAATTAAAGCTGCAAGCAGCGATGAACGGGCCCTCGCACCCGGGCTCACCGCCGACCGGTGGCTTTAGGAAAACAGCAAATGGTGGGTAGTATGCTTTTAATACAGTAAAAATAGGAGAAATATGTCAAAGTCACTTAAATGTGCCAAATTTCCTGCTGCCAGCTGGTGGCGCTATGCATATAACTGATTATTGGCATGTAGATGTGTTCAGGCCACCACTTTCATCAAACATATGAAGTTTGGTGCAGATTGACTTTGGTATGTTTGAGTTAGTGCAAGATATGATATATCCTGCTGCCAATAGGTGGCGCTATAATAATATCTGTATATTGGCCTTTAGATGTCTTCAGGCCAGGACTCTTACCAAACATGTGAAGTTTGAGGCAGATCGGACATTTTATGGCTGAGTTATAACAACTTTTATGTCCATGGCGAAACATCAAACTTTGTCAGGCCGCCATGGACACGCCCTTTAACGAAAACTCAAGATCTTCACAATTTAACATCTCTAAGGCCTCGAGATCAGACTGACCAAATATAATGTTAATATCATTAAATCTCTAGGAGGAGTTTGGTACAAGTCATTTCCTGTTGCCAACAGGTGGCGCTGTGATTATAATAGAATATAGGCCTTCAGATTGGTTCAGGCCAGGACTCTTATCGAACATGTGAAGTTTGAGGCAAATCGGACATTTTATGGCTGAGTTATAACAAGATTTATATCCATGGCGAGACCACGAAATTTGCCAGGCCGCCACGGACACGCCCTTAAACGAAAACTCAAGATCTTCGCAATTTAACATCGCTAAAGCCTTTTTATTAGACTGACCGATTTTGGTGTTGATCTGATTAAATCTCCAGGAGGAATTTGTTGCAGAGTACAGCATGTCACTTCCTGGTGCCTGCAGGTGGCGCTATGAGTAAAACTGAATATGGGCATGTAGATGTCTTCAGGTCAGGAGTGTTATCACACATGTGAAGTTTGGGGCAGATCGGGCATTTTATGCCTGAGTTATAGCAACTTCCTTTTTCATGGCGAAGCATTGAAATTTGCGAGGCCGCCACGGACACGCCCTCTGATGAAAACTCTAGATCTTCGCAATTTAACGTCACAAAGGGCTTTAGATTAGACTCAGCAAATTTGGCGTTGATCCGAATAAATCTCTAGGAGGAGTTCGTTCAAGTATGACGCCTGAAAATGGCAAAAATGACACAAAATTTGCTGAGAAAATTAAAAATAACCGACTTCCTGTTGGGTGTCAAATTTTGCTCCAAGAGGCTTTTTTGTAGGTATTGGTGAGTTACATGTGTGTACCGATTTTCGTGCATGTACGTGAATCACAACTGAAAGCGCACACCGCGGAACGTGTAAAGGTGGCGCTATCGAGCCATTTTGACACACCCATCTCTGAACCCCATATCAGACGTCCATTTTCGCCAGGTTTGATGTGTGTGCAAAGTTTCATGAGTTTTCGGGTATGTTTAGGCCCTCAAAAATGCGATTCATTCCGGAGAAGAAGAATAATAATAATAAGAAACGGAGCAGATCCAATAGGGTCCTCACACCATCGGTGCTCGGGCCCTAATAAGAATCCTTAGAAGAACAATAGGGCCTTCGCCCTTTTGGGCTCGGGCCCTAATAAGAAACGGAGCAGATCCAATAGGGTCCTCACACCATCGGTGCTCGGGCCCTAATAAGAATCCTTAGAAGAACAATAGGGCCTTCGCCCTTTTGGGCTCGGGCCCTAATAATAATCCTTAGAAAAACAATAGGGCCTTCGCCCTTTTGGGCTCGGGCCCTAATTAAAGCTGCAAGCAGCGATGACCGGGCCCTCGCCGTCAACGCAGTCACCATCACGATGGCATCAGGAAAACGGTGCCCAGTTGGCACATGCATTCACAGTAACGCTTCTGCCAGGGTCGATTTAAAGTTTACAGAATTGAAAGGGTTAATTAAAATCAACACACACACACAATATTTAAAATTTTGCCATCCAGTTTAATTTGTTAACATTAACTATATTACTTAACATGAACAATAATTAAATAGCATTTATTAATGTTAATTAATATTAAACTAAAAAAGTATTCATATATTATTAAAAGGTACATTAGTACATTTATTTATATTTGTAATATATATTTAAAATATTTGTGGGTTCATGTATTTATAATACATTATAAGGGTATTCTTAAGGCAATATAATGAATGCATGTGGGTTCATGTATTTATAATACATTATAAGGGTATTCTTAAGGCATTATAATGAATGCATAATACATTATAAAAACCTTATAATATGTTGTATCATCTCATGAGCATTCATAAGAACAGTTTTAATTTATTAGAATTTTTACTTTTTTTATTATAGCTTTTATGAGTATGATAACCTCCTCATAGTTGTAATGTATAAGTCTCATATTTTGCCATCTTACTGATGTCACTTTACTTAAAGCATACAAAGACCACTTATAAGTAATAATAATAATATTTCTCAAATAGCCATAAGATCAGGTATCAGATTAGATGAATGTATAATATGATCAGTTTAATTATTTTTGATGGTACCCATTAGACAGCTTTTTATAAGTAACTCTGCAACTGCATGTCAACTAGCAGTAATTATTATTAGTAGTGTGCTAAATATATGCTAACACTGTATTTTGACAGTTCCCCAAAAGACAAACTGATTATAAGTAACTTTGCAAGAACACGAACCGTCTACTTAGCCTAACATTAACCTAAGTCTACACTGTAAGGAGTGTTTGTTGGTGAGAGTTAGTTGCTTATAGTCAATAGAATAGAATAGAATGTAAAAAATAAATCTAATATGATATAGTCCATTACAAATGAAGTAGATTTAATATGGTTTCTATTGTGTGTTATAAATAATCAAAATCTTAAAAGCTATAACCTCTAATATTTAAGTATTATAATGTATGATATTTGTTGTTATGAATATTCATTGGATGATATAATATATTATATTATACGTTTTTTTATAATGCATTATGCGTTCATTATAATGCCTTAGAAATACCCTTATAATAGGGGCTTCATAGAAAGTGTTACCAAATCAGTGAGAGACAAACAAAACATTTAATAATTTTTCATTAAAAAAAAAAGATTTTTAATGCTTTTAGTGTTTATTTTAAAATTAGGTAAAAGTATTGTGACAGTACAGTACATAACAACTGCAAATGAATCTATGCATTCGTTTATTTGTTTTACATTGAGAATGAGAAGAATAGGATTAGAGGTAAAAATATTCCTTATCATTCGAGGACCTCTGGTGTTCATCCCTCGTATTACAGTCTTCATTTCTCTCTCACATCTGGATAATTTTAATGTTTTTGGGGCCTCTGAGCATGATAAAATTTTGATACCAAGCGTATTTTCTAAGAATGATTTGTTCTTCAGATATACAAAGTTTTGAAGAGTTGGTATTAGGCACTTTAAAGATATATGAAAATGAATGCTACTTTTTTTTACTGTGACTTTAAAAAATCACCACATCAACACCGTTCAAGATATACCAAATCCGCTCACAATTTAGCATTTTGAGTATATTCTTATCATGTTGACAAAGTTTGGTGTGAACTTCTTGTTTCTGCTTTGTTTAGTATGATTTTATTTACAGCCTGATTTTTCCAAAAATCCACATTCAAATAAAAATAGCCAACTTCCTGTTTATTATAGCTAATGAGTGTTAATTAGAAAGTTGTCCGGATTGATGAGAACAATATACGTACCAAGTTTGGTGACTGTAGGCAAAACTAAACCCCCAACTTTTGTCAAAAGGTGGCGCTAAAGAGTGCCTCCTCCACGCCCATTTATGGGCTTTTATCAGTGTCTAAATATCATTAATACAGATGTGTGTGTTGAGTTTCATGGAATTCTAAGTATTTATAGTGGCTCGAAAACACAAAAAACTAAAGTTAAAGTTTGACACGTTGCCATGGCAACATGATAAAAGTTATCGATAATGCCCTTCACAGATTCTCTTCGGCCGTGTTTCAACATTATTGGGATGAAGTTTGAAGCAAATTGAGTAAAATGAAGAGGCTGATTTAAAAGCATTTAGAAAACGTTGCGCTTTCTGCTGCCAGTTGGTGGCGCTATAACTTTTACTCATAATAGTCATATCTCTGTGATTGGCATCATACGATGAACAAACTGTTGAAGTTTGGTCGAAATCAGACAAAGTGTGTTAAAGTTATTAGACACTTCCTGTTTCTCATTTCTCGCCATAATTTTGTCGCCCCGCCACGGCCAAACCGTTCGAGATATCAAAAATCCCCTGGCAATTTTGCGTCTCCAATGTCTTGAGATCATGTTGACCGAGTTTGGTGGCCATCAGTGGAAAGGCCTAAGAGGAGTATTTCAAATTCCATTGCATGCGCTTTTTAGACATCCCTGAATAGCTGACTTCCTGTTAGGCGAAGCACTGACTTTGAGCATAAACGCTGTTCAGCCCGATGAGGTCTATATGTGTATGAATTTTGATAACTGTAGGTCATCCGGTGTGTGCTCCAGAGTCCCTGAAAAGTCGCAATTTTTAACGTGATGCCACGCCCCCCCCAGGTGGCCCCCCCATGTTAACGTTTGTCCGGCCCTGATGGCCGCAGGTTCCAATGTGTGTGCAAAGTTTCAAGAGTTTTCGTGTATGTTAAGGGCCCCAAAATGACCCAAAACATTGATGAAATAATAATAATAATAATAATTAAAGCTGCGAGCAGCGATGAACGGGCCCTCGCACCTGGGCTCACCGCCGACCGGTGGCTTCAGGAAATCAGCAAACGGTGGGCAGTATGCTTTTAATACAGTAAATATAGAAAAAAGTCATTAGTCATTTAAATGTGCCAAACTTGCCGCTGCCAGATGGTGGCGCTATGCTTGTAACTAATTATTGGCATGT
This sequence comes from Garra rufa, assembly GCF_049309525.1. Taxonomy (NCBI): domain Eukaryota; kingdom Metazoa; phylum Chordata; class Actinopteri; order Cypriniformes; family Cyprinidae; genus Garra; species Garra rufa. The sequence continues at coordinate 726,709 of NC_133379.1, forward strand.
AGATGTGTTCAGGCCAGCACTATTATCAAACATATGAAGTTTGGTGCAGATTGACCTTGGTATGTTTGAGTTAGTGAAAGATATGATATATCCTGCTGCTAACAAGTAAGAACAAGATTCATGATAACAAAATGTTATTATTGCTTGCTTTACGTCCACCACTTCTGCTGAAATGTCATCGTTACCTATCTGTACAATTTTTGTGTGGATATTGCTTTGCTGGTGACTCCTCCTGTTATAAAACATCACTCTTAAGCGCTACATAACTAAGAATCAATAAGGAAGACGGTGCCCAGTTGGCACATGCATTCACAGTAACCCTCTGCTAGTTTGGATTTAAAGTTTACAGAATTGAAAGGGTTAGACTTTAAAATCAACACACAGACACATACACATAAAATATAAAATGTTGCCATTCAGTTTTATTTGTTAGCATTAACTATATTAGTTAACATGACCAATAAATAAATAGCATTTATTAATGTTAATTAATATTAAGCTAAAAAAAAGTATTCATATATAGTTTATGTACTGTGAATTAGCATGAACATGAACACAGTTCATGTGGGTGTACAGCAATACACAATAAAGTGCTCTATAAACTCTTCATTCTTTCAAAATATCTTTAAAAATCAAGTTGAGTATTTTAACGGGGTGATATATATATTTATAACTGATCTTAAAATTATGGTTTTAAGATGTTTTGAAGAGATAACAGTAACGTTTGTTTTGTTGTCAAAGTTTGTCTTAATTTTTTATTATTATTATTTTATATTCAATAAATAACACTATGTAAATATTGTCTATCAATGAAGATAAATTGATCATGCTAAAAAGTTGTATTTTTTTTAATCTTTTGCTATGTGACTGAATAGGACAAGTTCATGGTACAGTTAAGTAAAAAATTAATAAAAAACAACAACTGCAAAATACGAACAATGAAAGACTAAGTGACCCTTTATATTTTCTCAAAATATCAGACTCTCAAAGATCAGACATATTTATGTAATTACAATACATATGTGCATTTTTTGTTCAAAGATGGTCTGTAGGATGGATCTCTACTCTGTCACCCTCTCTGCCTCTCACCCCTCCCCCCTGCAATAATGAGCTTCTCTGTGCCTGACTGAACGCACACACATACTGTAGAGACATTCACCCAGAGTGACAGCAGGTTTCTGAGTTATTTTTTTAATTTTCTTTAATTCATTGAAGCTTGTATAAAATTTATATTTCCAGCACTTGCTCAGAATGATAAGATCTCTGTGTGAAAAAAGTTTTAAAGAGTTTGGATGCTGCACTTTAAAGATATAAAAAATTAGGGTTATGTTTTTTACTATATCTTTAAAAAATCACCACGTCAACACCGTTCGAGATATCCAAAATCCGCTCGCAATTTAACATCTTCAGAATCTTCTCTTCATGTTAAAAAAGTTTGGTGTGAACAGCTGGTTGTTCTTAGGAGTAGTGTGAATTTGTTTACTACCTGATTTTTCAAAAAATCCACCTTCAAATCAAAATAGCCGGCTTTCTGTTGGTCTTAGCTAATGAGTTTGATTTAGAAAGTTGTCCAGATTGATGAGAACAATATATGTACAGAGTTTGGTGACTGTAGGAAAAACTAACCCCCCAACTTTTGTCAAAAGATGGCGCTATAGAGTGCCTGCTCCACGCCCATTTATGACCTTTTGCCAGTGTCTAACTATCATTAATATTGATGTGTGTGTTGAGTTTCATGAAATTCTAAGCATGTTATCTGCCTCGAAAAGACAGGAATGTAATTTTAAAGTTTGACACGTTGCCATGGCAACAGCATTTGATTTATCATCGACCCCTTTACATATTCTTATCGGCCGTGTTTTGACATGATTTTGGTGAAGTTTAAAGAAAATCGAGTAAAATTAGGAGGCTGATTTCAAAGCATTTTGAAAATGACACGTTTCCTGCTGCCAGTTGGTGGCGCTATAACTTTGACTCATAATAGTCACATTTATGGAATCTGCATCATACAAGGAACAAACTGGTGAAGTTTCATCAGAATCAGGCAATGTGTGCAACAGTTATTAGACACTTCCTGTTTCTCATTTCTCGCCATAACTTTGTCGCCTTGCCACGGCCAAACCGTTCGAGATATCAAAAATCTCCTCGCAATTTAGCGTCCCCAATGTCTTGAGATCATGCTGACCGAGTTTGGTGACAATCCCATGGAATTCCTGGGAGGAGTACGTTAAATTCCAGAGCATGCGCTTTTTAAACAGCCCTAAATATCTCACTTCCTGTTGCGTGGAGCCCATGACATAGAGTACAAAAGTTGTTCAGCTCGATGAGTTCTATATGTGTACCGAGTTTCATATGAGTACGTGCAAGTATGTGTGCGCAGTACATCAAGTTTTCAAACTGTGTTCCAGGGGGCGCTGTAGATGCCCTGAACCACGCCCGGGTCCCAGCCTCTGTGGCGTCCGGACGACGGCAGATTCCGACGTGTGTGCAAATTTTCAAGAGTTTTTGAGTATGTTAAGGCCCCCAAAAGTGCCCCAACGGTTGAAAAAAAAAAAAAAAAAAAAAAAAATAAGAATCCTTAGAAGAACAATAGGGCCTTCGCCCTTTTGGGCTCGGGCCCTAATTAAAGCTGCAAGCAGCGATGACCGGGCCCTCGCCGACTGTGCAGTCGCCATCCCGATAGCATCAGGAAAACGGTGCCCAGTTGGCACATGCATTCACAGTAACCCTTTGGACTAACCCTAACTGTCTCTCCTCCTCTCTGACTCTTTCTCTTACCACCCATCCCCCCTCCTTACACTCAGCCACTTACCACACAAACACACACATAGAGTGCAGAGCAGAGTGAGATCAGATGTTTTTTAATTTTCTTTCATTCGTGGAGTTTTGTATAATTATGAAATGAACTGTGTTTGATCAGAATGAATAGTTATTTGTATGAAAAAAGTTTCAAAGAGTTAGGATGCTGCACTTTAAATATATAATAAATCATTGAAAATTGAAAATGGAAAATGAAATTCTAAGCACGCTATCTCCCTCAAAAACACAGGAAACATATATTTGAATGTATTTTTTATTTTTATTTATTTGCCATGGCAACAGCATTTGATGCATCAGGGATGCCTTTACAGACTCTCATCGGCCGTGTTTTTACATTATTCTGATGAAGTTTGAAGAAAATCGAGTACAAATATATTGTTCGTTGTTCGTTCGTGTTTGTTAGTTCATTAACCATTGTTAACAAAAGAGACCCTATTTTAAATAGTTTCCATGTTTTATGATCTACAACCATTTTTAAATATTATTTTAATGATCTATAAGCATCTGTGAAATAATTATAAACAAATATATTAAAAATAAATACATATTAACTTAGTTGATGTATTTGTTTCTCATTCTAATTAAGTGAACTGAGCAGTATAGTGTCATACTTATAAGATTTTTTGTTCTATCAGTGAGAGTCTATATATGTATATAAATCATATAATTTTTCCTTAAAAGATTAAAAAAAGATTTAATGCTCTTTAAGCACCTATACAAAACAATTATGTACTCTGACAGTACAGTACATATCAACTGATTCTATGGATTATTGTCATTCCTATACACTGACAATGAGCTAAATAGCATTAGAGGTCAAACGATTCCTTATCTTATGAGGACCTCTAGTGTTCATACCTGGTATTAGAGCTTTAATCTGACAAATTTATATGACACTTTTAATGTTTTTGGGGCCTCTGAGCATGATAACATTTTGAAACTACACGTATTTCCTAAGAATTTCTTGTTCTTTATATGTAAAAAGTTTTGATGAGTTAGAATAATGCAATTTAAAGATATATGAAAATAACTCTTCATCTTTTTTATTGTTACTTTCATATATCACCACATCAACATCGTTCAAGATGTCCCAAAGCCGTTCACAATTTAACATCTTCAGTATCTTGGCATCATGTTGACAAAGTTTGGTGTGAACTGTCTGATTCTGCTATGAGTGATATGAATTTATTCACAGCTATATTTAAAAACACAGGAAACAAATGTTAAAGTTTGACACGTTGCCATGGCAACAGCGTTTGATGTATCAAGGACCCCTTCACAGATTCTCATCGGCCGTGTTTTGGTATTATTCTGATGAAGTTTGAAGCAAATTGAGTAAAATTAAGAGGTTGATTTAAAAGCGTTTTGCAAGCAACACACTTCCTGCTGCCAGTTGGTGGCGCTATAACTTTGACTCATAATAGTCACATCTCTGTGATCGGTATCATACGACGAACAAACTAAGTTTGGTCAAAATCAGATAAAGTGTGTCAAAATTATTAGACATTTCCTGTTTCTCATTTCTCGCCATAATTTGTCGCCCTGCCACGGCCAAACCGTTCGAGATACCAAAAATCCCCTGGCAATTTTGCATTCCCAATATCTGTAGATCATGCTGACCGAGTTTGGTGGCCATCGGTGGAAAGGTCTAGGAGGAGTATTACAAATTCCACAGCTTGATTTTTCCAAAAATCCATATTTAAATAAAAATAGCTGACTTCCTGTTGGTCGTAGCTAATGGGTGTAAATTAGAAAGTTGTCCGGCTTGATGAGTCCAATATATGTACCGAGTTTGGTGACTGTAGGACAAAGTAACCCCCCAACTTTTGTCAAAAGGTGGCGCTATGGAGCGCCTGCTCCACGCCCATTTATGGGCTTTTATCAGTGTTTAACTGTCATTAATACAGATGTGTGTGTTGAGTTTCATGAAATTCTAAGCATTTTAAGTGTCTCAAAAACACAAAAAACTAAAGTTAAAGTTTGACACGTTGCCATGGCAACATGATAAAAGTTATGGATAACGCCCTTCACAGATTCTTATCGGTCGTGTTTTGACATTATTGTGATGAAGTTTGAAGCAAATTGAGTAAAATTAAGAGGCTGAGTTTAAAGCGTTTCAAAAACGTCACGCTTTCTGCTGCCAGTTGGTGGCGCTATAACTTTGACTCATAATAGTCACATCTCTGTGATCGGCATCAGACGACGAACAAACTGCTGAAGTTTGGTCAAAATCAGACAAAGTATGTCAAAGTTATTAGGCACTTCCTGTTTCTCATTTCTCGCCATAAATTTGTCGCCCTGTCACGGTCAAACCGTTCGAGATATCAAAAATCCCCTGGCAATTTTGCATCCCCAATGTCTTGAGATCATGCTGACCGAGTTTGGTGGCCATCGGTGGAAAGGCCCAGTAGGAGTATTTCAAATTCCATTGCATGCACTTTTTAGACATCCCTGAATAGCCGACTTCCTGTTTGGCGAAGCACGGACTATGAGTGTGAAATTAGTTTGGCCCGATGAGGTCTATACGTGTCTGAATTTTGGTGACTGTAGGTCAACCGTTGTGCGCTCCAGAGCCCTTCAAAAGTCGCAATTTTTAACGCTGTGCCATGCCCCCCCCAGGTGACCCCCCCATGTCAAAGTCTGTCCGGCCCTGAGGGCCGCAGGTTCCAATGTGTGTGCAAAGTTTCAAGAGTTTTCGTGTATGTTAAGGGCCCCAAAATCCCCCAAAACTTTGAAAAAAAAAAAATAATAATAATAATTAAAGCTGCGAGCAGCGATGAACGGGCCCTCGCACCCGGGCTCACCGCCGACCGGTGGCTTCAGGAAAACAGCAAACGGTGGGCAGTATGCTTTTAATACAGTAATTATAGAAAAAAATATGTCATAAGTCATTTAAATGTGCCAAACTTGCCGCTGCCAGCTGGTGGCGCTATGCCTATAACTGATTATTGGCATGTAGATGTGTTCAGGCCAGCACTATTATCAAACATATGAAGTTTGGTGCAGATTGACCTTGGTATGTTTGAGTTAGTGAAATATATGAGATATCCTGCTGCCAACAGGTGGGGCTATGATAATATCTGAATATTGGTCTTTAGGTGTCTTCAGGCCAGGACTCTTACCAAACCTGTGAATTTTGTGGCAGATCAGACATTTTCAGGCTAAGTTATAACCACTTCTATGTCTATGCAGAAACATCAAACTTTGTCAGGCCACCACGGACATGCCCTTTAATGAAAACTCAAGATCTTCACAATTTAACATCTCTAAGGCCTCAAGATCAGACTGACCAAATATAATGTTGATTTAATTAAATGCAATCAATGCAAGGACTTCAGATAGATGCCAACTGTGAACCAGTATGCTACAAATTATCTATTTTCTGATGATGATAAGAACATGTAATTCATGATGATAGCAAAATGTTATTATTGCTTCCTTTACATCCACCACTTCTGCTTAAATGTCATTGTTACCTATCTGAACAATTTTTGTATAATATATTTTTGTATAAAATCAATTTTTGTCATAACTAAGAATCAATAAGGAAGACGGTGCCCAGTTGGCACATGCATTCACAGTAACCCTCTGCTAGTTTGGATTTTAAGTTTACAGAATTGAAAGGGTTAGACTTTAAAATCAACACACAGACACATACACACAAAATATAAAATGTTGCCATTCAGTTTTATTTGTTAGCATTAACTATATTAGTTAACATGACCAATAAATAAATAGCATTTATTAATGTTAATTAATATTAAGCTAAAAAAGTATTCATATATAATTTATGTACTGTGAATTAACATGAACATGAACACAGTTCATGTGGGTGTACAGCAATACACAATAAAGTGCTCTATAAACGCTTCATTCTTTCAAAATATCTTTAAAAACAAGTTGAGTATTGAAAGGGGCGATATATATATATATATATATATATATATATATATATATATATATATATATATATATATATATATATATATATATATATATAACTCATCTTAAAATTTTATAATTTTCAGATGTTTTGAACAGATAACAGCAAAGCTTGTTTTGTTGTCCAAGTTTGTCTTGAAATTGTTAATTTAAATTTTATATTCAATAAATAACACTATGAAAATAAATGTCTATCAATGAAGATAAATCGCTAATGCTAAAAGTTTAATTTTTCTTAATCTTTTGCTATGTGACTGAATAGGACAAGTTCATGGTATAGTTCAGTAAAAAAATAAAAAAATAAAAAAACAACAACTGCAAAATACAAACAATGAAAGACTTAGTGACCCTTTATAATTTCTCAAAATATCAGACTCTCAAAGATCAGACGTATTTATTTCGATTACACTATATATATATGTGTGCATTTCTCAAAGATGGTCTATAAGCAAGATAGCATGTTTCACTTTCTACCCCTCTCTCCCTCTCTGCCTCTCACCCCTCCCCCCTGCAATAATGAGCTTCTCTGTGCCTGACTGAACGCACACACACAGTAGAGACATTCACCAGAGTGACAGCAGGTTTCAGAGTTCTTTTTTAAATTTTCTTTAATTCATAGAAGCTTGTATAGATTTTTTATTTGCAGCACTTGCTCAGAATGATTAGATCTCTGTGTGAAAAAAGTTTTAAAGAGTTTGGATGCTGCACTTTAAAGATATAAAAATATTTTTTACTATATCTTTAAAAAATCACCACGTCAACACCGTTCAAGATATCCCAAAACCGCTCGCAATTTAACATCTTCAGAATCTTCTCTTCATGTTAAAAAAGTTTGGTGTGAATACCTTATTTTTCTTAGAAGGAGTGTGAATTTGTTTACAGCCTGATTTTTCCAAAAATCCACATTCAAATCAAAATAGCCGGCTTCCTGTTGGTCTTAGCTAATGAGTTTGATTTAGAAAGTTGTCCAGATTGATGAGAACAATATATGTACAGAGTTTGGTGACTGTAGGAAAAACTAACCCCCCAACTTTTGTCAAAAGATGGCGCTATAGAGTGCCTGCTCCACGCCCATTTATGACCTTTTGCCAGTGTCTAACTATCATTAATATTGACGTGTGTGTTGAGTTTCATGAAATTCTAAGCATGTTATCTGCCTCGAAAAGACAGGAATCAAATTTTAAAGTTTGACGCGTTGCCATGGCAACAGTATTTGATTTATCATCGACCCCTTTGCATATTCTCATCGGCCGTGTTTTGACATTATTTTGATGAAGTTTGAAGAAAATCAAGTAAAATTAAAGCTGCAAGCAGCGATGAACGGGCCCTCGCACCCGGGCTCACCGCCGACCGGTGGCTTTAGGAACACAGCAAATGGTGGGTAGTATGCTTTTAATACAGTAAAAATAGGAGAAATATGTCAAAGTCACTTAAATGTGCCAAATTTCCTGCTGCCAGCTGGTGGCGCTATGCCTATAACTGATTATTGGCATGTAGATGTGTTCAGGCCACCACTTTCATCAAACATATGAAGTTTGGTGCAGATTGACCTTGGTATGTTTGAGTTAGTGAAAGATTTGATATATCTTGCTGCCAACAGGTGGCGCTATGATAATATCTGAATATTTGCCTTTAGGTGTCTTCAGGCCAGGACTCTTACCAAACTTGTGAAGTTTGAGGCAGATCAGACATTTTATGGCTGAGTTATAACAACTTCTATGTCCATGGCGAAACATCAAACTTTGTCACGCCGCCACAGACACGCCCTTTAACGAAAACTCAAGATCTTCGCAATTTAACATCTCTAAGGCCTCTAGATCAGATTGACCAAATATAATGTTGATATCATTAAATCTCTAGGAGGAGTTTGATACAAGTCATTTCCTGTTGCCAACAGGTGGCGCTGTGATTATAATAGAATATTGGCCTTCAGATGTGTTCAGGCCAGGACTCTTATCGAATATGTGAAGTTTGAGGCAAATCGGACATTTTATGGCTGAGTTATAACAAGTTTTATATCCATGGCGAGACCTCGAAATTTGTCAGGCTGCCACGGACACGCCCTTTACCGAAAACTC
>NC_133379.1:736048-757488 GCF_049309525.1 Garra rufa
CATATATAATTTATTATTTAATAAATTGCAGTGTCAATAACATACCTTTTTAAACGATACATCCTCAATATCCATTTGTTTTCTTGACTTAACCATAAGGTCTGGATTATGTGCATGCATCTGTATTTTCTGAAGGTTGTCTTTTTTACACACTCTAACCTCTTTTTCTACCAAACAGACCCACTTTTTAAGAATAAAAAAGCCAATGTCCACATTACACAAGCTCTCTTACCATAGAAACAGAGGTGAATATCACTTGTTCCTCATGAATTCTCAGAATCATTAAGCAAGCTCTCAAACAATACTCCAGTCCATCAAGCAGTCCTGTTCTCATGAATTCTGCACTTATCTAACACATTATATGCTGTACATTCACTCTCCTCCAAAGCCTGCCCAGAAGACTTAAGAGGATTGAACCCAGGTTATGAGTATTCATTAATATATTTTACCTTTTTTTCTGTTAATCTAATTTTAGACTTGTGCTAATTCAAGACTTACCAAAACCAAAGGCTGGAGATGCAGGGATTGGAGACGACTGGACAGAAGTGGAGGTGTAGAGACCAGTGACCAGCAGCCCATCAAAGTACGTACTGGTGGAAATAGTCACTGTAGACATGCAGAGAAACGAGACAGAGTGTAAGAATTCACAGATGGGTTCACTGTTCAATAAGATTTGAGAAAAAAAACTTTAAAATGATAACAGATTATTATAGTGAGGTTAACCATGAGTGGCCTCTTGAAAACTGGAAAAAGTGTTTTGATACTCATAGTAAGAAATTATTTTAATGATTTTCCCATCTAAAAGGTCTAGTTTGTTATCATAAGAGGAAAATGCTATGGTGCCTGGGAAGAAAATTGGTTAAATTCAGTACAAGATGTGGTGAGCACTGAAAGTTATTTGGACAGATCCAAAGATTCAAACAGCTAGAAGACTATATGATGCTCATGAACGAGACTCAAATCACCAATGCAATCATTTGGGGTTATCAGGACTGTTCATTGAACAAATCAGTCAAAGAATCTGAAAGTTATTATAATAAACAAAAATTCAGGTGTAAGTAAACAATATAGTACAAAAATAATCCAAAATTACAAAATAAGTTTGTTCTAAAGTACACAGTCCAACAGGCAACAACGGCAGATAACGTTTGGGAGGAAGGTTGCGCCTCACAGTGTTCTCACTGAGGTCCTATAGTGTAGGGCAAGCAACAGAATACAGACATAATGTCGCATGAGAGAATGCAATGCCTCAGTCACGATTGGCTCATGATTTGTTTCATAAATCCATCAGCTCCCTACCCATTTACGATTTCAATTAGTATGCATTTTTAACTGCCACATACACTTCTACAGTAAATGCATGCATTACTCCAAGCATGTTTCTCATTGATTTGCACAAACTGAGGAACGAGACAAAATTATTGTATGTAGTAATCAACAGAATGGCACAGATGTGGTCCAGAGACGCTGAATGGAAAATAACCTAGAATATTCCTGAACAGCTCAGAGAGAGCAGATGTGTGTCCAGGAGGCAGGCAGTAGCGACGGGGGCGAACGCAACACCTCACCAGCACAGACGGCAGCTGTCAAAAAGACATGTTCGCATGGTGAAGATGTCACTAAACATTGTGAGAAAATACATCTAAAAAGAGTGTGAGATTAATAGAAAATGTGGAACAGACTACCTTGACATTCTGTCTGAGTCTGTAGTAACCATACCACAGCAAATGTAACCAAGGCACATGCAGTCATACTCTAAAAATGCTGCTTAGACAATTTAATTAAAATGAAAAGAATGAATGCAACACCACTCTTCAATATTTTCACAACTTGCATGTTTTTGTTTCTTTTGGAATTATAATGTACCACTGCTGAAACTGGGCAGAGTGTCTTTATTCTTGACTTGGGATAGTGAATGTTGAGTTTACATGTTATTTTAATTATGTGTTATTGAGCAACAGGAAAAGAGCAGAAAGAGCAGATGCGTTTGTGTTTGGTGTTCTGTTACGCTGGAATTTCTGTAGGTTGGAGTAAAGACTGGATCTTGTGCTTCACTGAAGATGTGTACATGACCTTTGTTTACAACACAACTCATTTAATTTCAGATTTTAAAGTAAAAGTTCTTTGTTTAGTGAAAAGATGGAGTACTTCATGAATAGACTAGTAATTGTTGAGACAAGCATTTTTGTCAAGAAATGTGGTTCAAAACCACAAGCCAACAGCGGACCAAGTGTTTGATAAACTCCCACAGACAGGTCATGAAAATGTGAAAGAAATCATCATTATTAATAATATTAATTCTAGTTTGATTATTATTTCATAAAAACAAATTACTAGAGACTCTCACAATTTTTTTCTTTATGAGTACTTAGGGGAGAAGCGTGGAGCGCTCTTTGTGTGTAATTGTGTGTAGTTTGTCTAGACGTGGATACACTCTGGATTAAAAACATATCCCTCGTTCCTGCCTCTCTCCCCCCATGCCAGCTTCAATAATTCATCCTCTTACTGCCAGTGTAATATCTAGTCCTCTCACTCTCCATTTTTTCTTTTTCCTTTTTTTTTCTTTCTTTCTTTTTTTTTTTCTTTTTTTTTTTGTTTTCTGTTTTTAACTACCTTATTCCTTATACCGTTTTCTAAACAAGTGCAACTCTGTATGTACAGACCAGGGTGCTGGCTGTACATCCAGTTCAATCACAATCATTAAGTCACTATAGATGAGAGAAATACATCATGGAACACATAACAGAAGGTTGAAATAAACATTTTGTCAGTGCATGACAATTTCAGTCGTTTCCTTATACAAAGCTATTGTACAGATTCAGAAAAAATGGGATATAGCACATACAGTCGTATCGGCTGCTTTAAAATTTATGCAAAAAGAATGAGTAAAAAATGAGGGAATTAATATTGACAGAATTGTTATTTTTGAGTAAACTATTCCTAGTCAAAATGCACATGCACGTTGACAAATTCAGAGCCCAAATAGCATTTGCTCTCCTCACATGAGGCACCTCAGGCTCAAAGCATCCCTCCCTCAAGAGCGCAGCGCTTTTCATGCAGGAGAAGCATTTGAAGGCGGGTGGGAGTGCAATGCGAGCGATTGGGCCAAGAGGTTATTATGAGCAACAAACAGCGTGGTGGAGGAGGGAGAAAACAGGGATGGAGGGATGTCTGGAAAGGCCCGTGGAAAAAGAGTGATCGATGAAAATGAAAGACGTAAATAATTCAGAAATCCATCTGAAAGGGGAGCAGAAGCGGGGGAAGGGAGGAGAAAAGAGAAGAACCTGGTAAGAGTAACTCATAAAAACAGACGTATTCACCTGCGGGGGTTTGCATGCGCGCAAAGCTGCGCTTTGATGAGAACTCTTAACATTCACTCCACACCCGCACACACTCAAACTCTCCCGATGAGCAATATTTGACTGTCTTTAACAGAAAGTGAGATGACGTGCCGCTGGGAGATAGAGATGGGGCAGGTACGTCAACGCAACATAGTAAATGAACTGAAACGTGCCTGCCGTTTTCTACGTCTTTAGTGTGATCTCTTCTATCTAGTCTTGTCCATCCAGCCGCTCTCTCTTTGTCTCTGTGCCGCCCTGCCCATCATGCAATATAGATGGTGCGATGTAGTACGCCTCATTACCAACACTCACCGCCACGCTCCTACTCAAGTATTGATAAACCTTGGGTCTGAAAAGCATCCCTGGACTAGCTGACATTAACAGAAGGGGCTGTTTTCTGTTGTAGAAGAATACCAAACAGATAAGGAATGGCCGTGTTGGGAGTGCAGGAACAATGTTTCTTGAAGCATTTTCTGAAATCGCTGGGAGAGAGGCTGTGAGCCACTGAGGTTCAGCAGGTTCAGACACGAATGGCTCTATATGTGTGGTGCCGTCATCTGAGCAGCACCTGGTGGCACCCTGAACGCCAGACGCAGGAGCTGAAGAGTGAAGCGAGAGCAGTTGGCAGGTCTGTGCATTACCTCACTCCTAGTTAACAGCATGGCAGTGGAACAAAGCCTGCCAGTGTGTGCAATGAATATCAAACCTTAATGTGCATGAGCATTTGTTTACAATAGCTGCTCCTAGTCAAGCAAGTTTTATTTGTACAACACTTATATATACATAGCAGCTACTCCAGTGAGCTTGGCAAAGGCAGCTATTGAACAGAAGAAGAACATTAACTTTGGTAGACATTAAACTTTGGGAGGAACCAGACTAGTAGGCAGGATCAGCAACACAGATGAGAGTATGGAACCAGAGAGTTGTGGACAAAACTAGCTGGTGATTCTGATGCACAAGGAAAGAAAATGAACTCCTGATCATAAATATAAATGTTTTTGCAGCCTGGCACACCTGTAACCACTCCAGATTTGGGAAAATGTTGTTTCAGCCATCAAAACCACAATGTCCACCTCTGTGTAGGTCAGAAGGTACAGGTACTCGCAATATGAAAGAAACGTAACCCTGTAGCCATCTGAGCTGCATTTGACATCCCACTGGAAACCTCATGTGCCCTTGAGAAGCCGGAAGCGGGGAGAGGCCACCAGCAGTGACTAGGGCCATCTGTTTACCCGGCTGGGCCAGTATCAGAGAGCCATTTCCCTGTTTTCAGGTTGAATGCTTCTGAACCAGGGCCTTGCGACTGAAGACACTGGGCTGCACCATATCAATCAGCATTTGTGTGGAATGTGTGATGAGTTTACGTGTGTCAATGACAGCTGGATAGGTCTTATCAAACTGTGATGATTCTCTTGCGTAACCCTTGAGCGCCTCTCTGCCCTGCTGGCCGGGCCATCTGCTGTTACGAGGGCCTGTTGCTGTCAAACACGCTCGATCGCTCTAACAAACATTAACAGGTCGGCTTCCTGAGTAACAGCTTCTTTAATGATGCTCCTAACCTCTTAATAGATGCTAACCTCCCTTCACATTTGCTCCAAACACAAGTAAACACAAAACAAAATGCAGAGGTAATTGTGTTATTCTGATGTTTGCTATTCCGTAAGGAAGGTTGAAAGCTTACAACATATAAAACAGCTGCTTTTATGGAAAACCAGTTTTAAATTATGCAACCTCTGATCTAGTTAATATCTCACTTGAAACAAACCATGATTCTGTCTTGTAACTGTGACTCTAATGAGAACTACAATAACAACATTTCCTCAGACCGTTTTGCCTAAGATAACTGCACTGAGACTGTTTGATTGGTTCTCTGACCAATGTAAGGCTTGTTATCAATTGGTACGCAATAATATGTTATCAACTTATTCAGATATCAAACTTGTTTTCCGTTTCTCTAACTCTATATATTACACTACATAGACAAAAATAGGTGGAAACTCCCTTTTTAGCTCGGCTTTTTCAGTCATTTCTAAATCTTACACATACAACAGCTTCAGGCTCTGTTTGTGGAGTTGGTTCTTTTACAGCATGTCAATGGCCTTGTGCACAAACTGAAGTCCATAAAGAAACGGTTTACTGAGTGTGGTGGGGAGGAACTGGCCTACACAAAACCCAGACCAGAACCCTTACTGAAAATCTTTGAGATGGTAATGTTTACCGTTAATGCCTCATAGTCCACATTGGAAGTTCAGGGCTGGTCAAATGGTAGTCTACTTTTAAGACACACTATCATAAAAAGTCTGCAAATCTGTGTCTCACTGGGGCAGAACCCTTAAGGTTCTTCAACCCTGCTCCTGGAGAGCTACCATCCAGCAGAGTTCAGCTGTAACCCCAGTGAAACACAACTGAACTAGCAAATTAAGGTCTTTAGGGTAACTTGATAATTACAGTCAGGTGTGTTGGAGAAGGGTTAGAACTGAAGTCTGCAGGAAGGTAACTCTCCAAGAGCAGGGTTGGAGACCTCTGGCTTAAAGGGACATACCTGTACCTTGTTCTACCCCTTAAGGGTTGAATATTAGTACCTTAAAATAGTAACATGTACCCTTACCATGAGCCTTTTAGTCGTAGATAAGGTACAAAGTGTCCTTGGGTACTGCTCCAGTGAACAAGTCAGTGTCTTACCTCACTGATGCTCTTGCATCTTAAACATTTAATTTCAAAAGCATGAATAAAAGCACAAATGCCTCCCTGTACTGCTTCAACATCTCCCGCTGTCCTGGGAAACCTATAACTGGATGTTGAACATGGATGCAAGGATTTGCTCATGTTCATACACAAGAGCATCATTTTCTAAGCTGAAAGTTCAAGTCAATAGCAAAAAAATTCTGACCAATAAATTTTTTTTTAAAAAGTGAACAGATACACACTGGGAAGGAACAGATGCACGCTGGGAAGTTAAAAACATGAACTGAAGGTGAACTGTATTTTTCCTGCAATTGAAAAATGTATTCATTAAATGCTTTGACAGTATTCAGACAGTGAGAAGATCCAGTATGTGTGCTACTGGAGTCAGTGACAGTCTTCACTCACTGAAGTTTCATCCCTTTGAGATTTCCCATGTGTTTACGCTCCCACACCGTGACGCTGAAGGGAAGGGATTCTGGGACCGTGATAAGCAGAGAACTTGCTGCATTAGAAATGAACTATGCAGTTCAATCGACTCTAACCCCTAATGAGAACTACAATAACATTTCCTCAGACCGTTTTGCCTAAGATAACTGCAATGAGATTGCTTGATTGGCTCTGTGACCAATGTTAGGCTTGTTATCAAATGGTACGCAATAATATGTTAACAACTTATTCAGATATAAAACTTGTTATCTTTAACTCTATTTACTACATAGACAAAAAGAGGTGGAAACTCCGTTTTAGTTCGCCTTTTTCAGTCATTTCTAAATCGTACACATACAACAGCTTCAGGCTCTGTTTGTGGAGTTGGTTCTTTTACAGCATGTCAATGCCCTTGTGCACAAACTGAAGTCCATAAAGAAACAGTTTACTGAGTGTGGTGAAGAGGAACTGGTCTACACAAAACCTGGACCAGAACCCCTATTGAAAATCTTTGAAATGGTAATGTTTACCATAAATACCTTATTGGAAGTTCAGGGCTGGTCAAAATGGTAATCTACTTTTAAGACAAATGTGTTTATGCTCCCACACCATGACGCTGAGGGAAAGGGATTCTGGGACTGTGATAAGCAGAGAACTTGCTGTGTTAGAAATGAACTATGCTGCTTTTCTCTTTTCTCATGATCAAAATGACAAAACTAACAAGCATTTATGAGAGGGAAAAAATGACAGGTTTCAGGATTATTCAGTTTAGGATCTCTGCCAGCACAAGCTTGAATGCCTGTGCTCAGCAAGATGACTGTAATCACTTCCATGTGTTGAAACGCTGCAACAGTTTACAGTTAAAACTTTCAATTCAATAACGACAGGCAAATGGCTAGGCAGACAGACAGACAGACAGACAGACACACACACACACACACACACACACACACACACACACACATACACACATACACACACACACACACACACACACACACACACACACACACACACTCACACACACACACACACACACACACACACACACACACACACACACACACACACACACACACACACACACACACACACACACAGACAGACAGACAGACAGACAGATATATAGATAGATAGATAGATAGATAGATAGATAGATAGATAGATAGATAGATAGATAGATAGATAGATAGATAGATAGATAGATACACCTTTAGATCTTACACCTGTTGACAAAACCTCACAGAAAACAGATAATATCTAAAAGACGTCAGTTTTACTCTTTTCAACCCCTGACGGCCCTTCTGACACCCACACAAGCCAGATCATTTCCTTCTCCAAAGCACCATCTATTTCTCACGGACAGATAAAACTCTCACATAGTCACTAAACATCCAGAACTGTTCCATAAACACACCCCAAACACGCTGTGGAAACTATTGGGAATTTCATTGTGAAACACAGAGAAACTCAGCCCAGGGCTTATGTCATGTTTTTCTTTATCTTCATGCCTGTATTTCAGTCAGCACAAAGGACAACTGGGAAAAAGTTCTCACTTACAATATCTAATCTGGACACTCAATGAAAATCCTTCACCGCCACAGTCAGACTTCTCTGATATTTTAGTGAAGCACCTGAATTAACTTGACTTCGATTGTACAGCTGTTTTGTGTGTGTGTGTGTGTGTGTGTGTGTGTGTGTGTGTGTGTGTGTGTGTGTGTGTGTGTGTGTGTGTGTGTGTGTGTGTGTTTTTGTGACATATCAGGACACAAATTTGTGTAATAACATGGGTATGACATAGGTATTACAAGGTATTACAAGGTATTACTCCTTATTACAAGGACTTATGAGGACATTGCCCATGTCCCCACTTTTCAAAAGGCTTATAAATCATACAGAATACGTTTTTTTGAGAATGTAAAGATATGCACAGTCTCCTGTGAGGGCTAGGTTTAGGTGTAGGGAAGGTGTAGGGTGATAGCAAATATCGTTTGTACAGTATAAAAACCATTACGTCTATGGAATGTCCCCACAATTCACAAAAACAAACGTGTGTGTGTGTGTGTGTGTGTGTGTGTGTGTGTGTGTGTGTGTGTGTGTGTAAGTGGAAACATTTATAAACCTGTTTTTAGCTCAGTGATGGACTGACAGATGAATGCTGTTGTTTGTACACATGGCGTTGCCAGAGCAATGTGGTGAAAAATGGCTTTGACCATCACTGAGCGTGGTTAAATTAGAAAATGTGGACTGTTTATTTTGCATCTGAAACAGATGTTAAGAGCAGGTGTAAACCAGGTGTTTCAGCTGATTATCTAGTTGATGACACATGCATCAGTGTCACAAACTAATGCTAAATCTATTAGGAATTTTCAAAAATATCTACCCTGGGAAATATTCAGTTATAAGTGCAATAGAACATTTTCAATGCACACATCTAAAAAACATGATTCCTGGGAGAGAAAAGATCTGTGTATGAAACAAAAGCACAGACAAAGATAAAAGAGAATAGTAAATAGCTTTCACCTGCCTTGCTCTTGGCACGGCCCTTCTTAGGGCTGATATTTCAAACTGCAGTTTTTATGAGCTCAACGGTGCACATTAGCACATTATCTATATTCTGCTCATTCACAGAGTATGCAAACATCAGCCACAGCTCGGTTACACCGAAGTGCATTCTTTTATAGAAGAAATTCATTCTTTTGGTGATGTGCAAGTAAGATTCACCAACACCAGGCAGTTCTACTACTGTTCCCCAAAACTTCCAGCATATGGAAATAATATGCTCAGTATGATTGATTGTTCTGTCACTATACAGAATGTTTCAAATACTGTGCTGAACTCAGTTTCAAGCATTGAGTAACTTTTCATTGGGTGGGAGGTGGGAGGTGGGGGGGGGGGGGGGGGTTAGAGGGACCCCTGAGTCAAAAAACAAACCTTGCTTATTTTATCTTGCCATTTTTGTCTGACATTTATTTTATGATCGTCCTGTTACTTACTATTACAAAAAAATAAAACAAAAACTTAAATAAAGACTATATTATACCCTAAAGCATTTGTAAATCTAATATGTCTTCAGAATATACACAATCCTGATGCAGATGCCCCGGCTATTATATGCAGACCCTCAGGATCCTCAGAAAATAAAACTACTAATACTTTATAATAAAGACACATGAATCTGAATTAATACTCACTTCAACATAAACAAGATCTCACCTGTTAGTATTTGCTATTTTCCATTTGTATATTGCTCTCCTTTTTGTAAAAAGAAATTTACCTTGACAAAGGCTTGTTGCCAAAATGTTGGTAACAATGAAAAAAAAAAAAAAAACTTGAAAACTCAATCTTTATTTACTTACATTGTTCAAACCCTGTAAGATCTTTGTTCATCTTCGGAACACAAATTAAGATATTTTTGATTAAATTCAAGACCCAGAAATGTACATCAGTGGTTCAGCAGTAGTTTAATGAAGCTTTATGCTTTATGCACAAAGAAAACAAACAAAAAAACTTTATTCAACAATTTCTGCTCTTCCATATAAGTCTTCACTGCCACGACATGTGTGTGGTGCTGCTGATTCTGGAGCATATCAACTGTATATTCTGGTTCAAATAAGTATGGCTGGGCAAAAAAATTGCTTAGTTATTCTCTCTGTCGAAATCTTCAGACACGCTTATGAAGACTATTTTATGTACAACATGCATCTTCCTCTGCTTGTAAACAAAGCACAGCTTTGTCACATGGACTATTTTAATGATGTCCTTACTACCTTTCTGGACCTTGAACATGGTAGTTGCGTTGCTATCTATGCAGGGTCAGAAAGCTCTCAGAGTTCATCAAAAAAAAATGTATTTGTGTTTCGAAGATGAATGAAGGGTAGGTCTGGGTATCATTCAAAATGTTCGATATCGATACCAATACCGATACCGATACCGATACCGATACCTTGACTTCGATAAAATCCTAAAAAACTTTGATTTTATTTTTTTCAGCTCGATGAAGTTTTTACAGACTCAAATACTCATCTCCTGAGCCACTGCACAAAGGAACGAAAAAGCACAAAATTAAAAAGTTCAAATAGTTTTCAGTTTGTGTTCGTTTTCAATTGCCTTGCTCAGACTGAATTATCATTTCTATTCATTTTCCACTGATTTACCGATAAGCATTAGCACCTTCTAGCACTGTCTGCCTGTGTTTTCTCTTCTGCGATCACTGTTCTGACTCAGAGGAAGCTCATTTGCTGCTCATTGCTCAATCATATTACATGTTCATTGCCTGTCCTGTCGCCAATAATGAATGTGCGTTACACTTCCAAGTTAAGTTCTGTACAAAAGAAACCCAGGAAAACATTTTTATGGATGACACAAAGCGAATAAATACGATAATGTGAGTATATGCAGATTTGTATTTCATTGTCTATTTTTATATTAATACATGGTGTTTACATGAGAAATGCTAAGCAGGTGTAACAATAAGCTTGATATAAAAGGCTACAAATAACATATTTCAGCAACATTATATGGGCAAAAGACACATTAGACCACAATTATGGTGATTTAAAGTGAGTAAAAGCAAAATATAAATCTTATTTATTTTCTTATGTAGCATGATGCTACAGTGTGCATGAATGGTCACACAACAGCAACATGCAATAGTATATTTTAAATATGTGTTCAATGGCATTATTAATGAAGTATTGATACCAATACTGCTACTGGTGTCTCTATTAAATGCATTTTCAAATTAGATTTTCTCCCAACTCCTTACGGTCATTTAAGACTTTACAACTCATGTAAGAATACATTTATGAGGTAACTCACCAAAACTGCGCATTTTGTCATAATTCTGTGTGTGTGTTTGTCCATTGAAGAGCTACTGCCACTCTGTCTAAAGCGGCTCAGTGAATGTGCACAGCGGAACGCGCAGCCTTTCAACTTAATTTCATAATACTTTTTGTTGAGTGTTTGCACTTTTATTTCCCCGATGTTATGTCCGATAACACAGTTAAACTAGAGTTGTGGATATGTTATAACTCCCTCATTGAACTGTCCACCTTATTATACAGAAGTAAGCTGTTTTCTGGGAATGTGTTAGACTTCCGGTTCATAAACCACCATAGGAAAATAACGAGAAGAATAATGAAGTGCAGTAAACAGTTAAAATTGTTTGCACTACAAACCATTGTGTTCATAATTAAGATGATACATTAAAATAATATGGTAACCCTGCTGAAAAAAAAAAACAGCTAAAACCAGCCTAGGCTGGTTGGCTGGTCTTAGCTGGTTTAAGCTGGAAGTAGCTGGTTTTAGCTGGTCTCACAGGCTGGTCAGGCTGGTTTTAGCTGGTGGTCTCTGACCAGCTAAGACCAGCCTGGCCAGGCTGGGAAAGTGGCCAAAACCCCTCTGAAACCAGCCTGCTGACCAGCTATGACCAGCTAAAACCAGCCAACTTTTTTTTAGTAGGGAAGACACATCAGTCTGCAATATCAAGCAGCAAAACAAGCTGTTTTGTACAGCTTAAAACAGCTGGAAGCTCATGACACCAGAAGCCAGACACATCAAATTTACAAATGGCCGCACCCACTCTTATGTGGAAAATAGGGTGGATAGAGGGCAGACTGCTCCATATACAGGTGCTGGTCATATAATTAGAATATCTTCAAAAAGTTGATTTATTTCACTAATTCCATTCAAGAAGGGAAACTTGTATAATGTATACATTCATTCCACACAGACTGATATATTTCAAGTGTTTATTTCTTTTAATTCTTCCTTTAGCACTGAGAACTATGGGTTCTGTCAATTTGTTTAAAAAACACTTGAAGACGCATCTTTTTGGACTTGCTTTTAATTAACAGCAATGGTTGCTTGTCATCTTATTTTTGTAAGATTGTTGATGTGTTGTTTTATGGTATATTTACTGTATGCATGCTTGATCCTTTTTTATCGATATTTTGTACAGCACTTTGTGACTTCTTGTCTGTGAAAAGTGCTATATAAATAAATTTTACTTACTTACTTACTTAATTTTGATGATTATAACTG
Organism: Garra rufa; assembly: GCF_049309525.1. Taxonomy (NCBI): domain Eukaryota; kingdom Metazoa; phylum Chordata; class Actinopteri; order Cypriniformes; family Cyprinidae; genus Garra; species Garra rufa. The sequence goes on from NC_133379.1 coordinate 748,546, forward strand.
ACAACTAATGAAAAACCCAAATTCAGTGTCTCAGAAAATTAGAATATTGTGAAAAGGTTCAGTTTGAAGACACCTGATGCCACACTCTAATCAGCTAATTAACTCAAAACACCTGCAAAAGCCTTTAAATGGTCTCTCAGTCTAGTTCTGTAGGCTACACAATCATGGGGAAGACTGCTGATTTGACAGTTGTCCAAAAGACGACCGTTGACACCTTGCAGACACAAAAGGTCATTGCAAAAGAGGTTGGCTGTTCACAGAGCTCTGTGTCCAAGCACATTAATAGAGAGGCGAAGGGAAGGAAAAGATGTGGTAGAAAAAAGTGTACAAGCAATAGGGATAACCGCACCCTGGAGAAAATTGTGAAACAAAACCCATTCAAAAATGTGGGGGAGATTCACAAATAGTGGACTGCAGCTGGAGTCAGTGCTTCAAGAACCACTATGCACAGACATGTGCAAGACATGGGTTTCAGCTGTCGCATTCCTTGTGTCAAGCCACTCTTGAACAACAGACAGCGTCAGAAGCGTCTCGCCTGGGCTAAAGATAAAAAGGACTGGACTGCTGCTGAGTGGTCCAAAGTTATGTTCTCTGATGAAAGTAAATTTTGCATTTCCTTTGGAAATCAGGGTCCCAGAGTTTGGAGGAAGAGATGAGAGGCACAGAATCCACGTTGCTTGAGGTCCAGTGTAAAGTTTCCACAGTCAGTGATGGTTTGGGGTGCCATGTCATCTGTTGGTGTTGCTCCACTGTGTTTTCTGAGGTCCAAGGTCAACGCAGCTGTATACCAGGACGTTTTAGAGCACTTCATGCTTCCTGCTGCTGACCAACTTTATGGAGATGCAGATTTCATTTTCCAACAGGACTTGGCACCTGCACATAGTGCCAAAGCTACCAGTACCTGGTTTAAGGACCATGGTATCCCTGTTCTTAATTGAATCTTAATATTGTGAAGAGGAAGATGCAGAAGAGCTGAAGGCCACTATCAGAGCAACCTGGGCTGTCATAACACCTGAGCAGTGCCACAGACTGATCGACTCCATGCCACGCCGCATTGCTGAAGTAATTCAGGCAAAAGGAGCCCCAACTAAGTATTGAGTGCTGTACATGCTCATACTTTTCATGTTCATACTTTTCAGTTGGCCATGATTTCTAAAAATCCTTTCTTTGTATTGGTCTTAAGTAATATTCTAATTTTCTGAGATACTGAATTGGGGTTTTCATTATAATCATCAAAATTAAAAGAAATAAACACTTGAAATATATCAGTCTGTGTGGAATGAATGTATACATTAGGCCTATACAAGTTTCACTTCTCGAATGGAATTAGTGAAATAAATCAACTTTTTGAAGATATTCTAATTATATGACCAGCACCTGTACTTTCGAATCACTCTCGCTGTACTCTGATGTCAAACACCGACCTACCATGAATAACGACCCCTTATCTACATGATTATACCACAGTATAGCAAAATACGCTGACACATTACACCTTTGCCATGGTACATACATTGCCTTGCGAAAGTATTTATACCCCTTCATTATTTTCAGGTTTTGTTATGTTGCTGCCTTATATGTTAAACTCTTTTAAATTACTTTTTCCACATCAATCTACACTCCATGCACAATAATGACAAAGCAAAAACTGAATTTTCACAACTTCCCAAATTTATAAAAAAGAAAAAAGAAAAAGAAAAAGTACATTACATTGGGTATGATGCAACAAGATTTGCACATAAACATTTGCCAATTTTCTGCCATTCTTCACCTCACCTCTTCACCATTCAAGCTTTGTCAGCTTGGATGGGGACCGGCAGACAGGTTTCTCCAGAAATTTTTGATTGAGTTCAAGCCCAGGCTGTGGCTGGGCCACTCAAGGACATTCACAGAGTTGTCATTAACCTATTAACTTTCAACCCTAAAATGAAAAATGATTTAACTTAAAATTCTTATTAGTAGACATCTAAAAAAATAGCCTCAAGCACTTTTTAAAAAAAAAATTATGTTTTATATAAAACTCTACTGTACGGTTAGCTGTCAGTCCATGGTAAAACTCAATTTAAATTCGGAGAACTATTTCTCAAGTTATTTTGCAATAATAAACATTCCTTTAACTTTATTAGTATCTTGGATACATTTCATAACCTTCAGGGCCCACAAAGATGAACAAATATTTTTAAGCGTCTGTATAATATATATAGCCGTATGGCAATATACATGCTATGTGATGTCCTTTATAGACATATCAACCATACGGTCATGCATGAATTTGGATAATTATTGTAAATAAACATTTCTGCATTTCTCATATATTTTTATATATTTTACTTTACCCTCTACCCTATTCACAACAACGTTATGATTTCATCCCTACTTCCTTGATTGCTTGTTTGACCCTATTATCTGATGACTGACCAGCACCAAGCTCCCTTCTGTGTGACTGACTGAAGTTTGTAAACTGCTGGCGTCACTTGAAAACTGGAAATTCCCATCCGTCCATTGTAACAGCAGACACAGAGATGGGGCAGTACAGTTGTGGAATGCCTTTTGATAAATTTATGCACAATCAAATGTAGCTCAACCGTACAGTAGAGATATCAGTTAAAAGGGATAAGCCACTCTTGCTCTGTGTTTAGGGTCATTGCCCTGCTGAATGGTTCTGAATGCTCTGTATTGGGTTTTCATTAAGACTTAAGATCTTAATATTTTGGTGCATTGAGCTTTTCTTCCACTCTGACGAGTCCCTCAGTCCCTGCCACTGGAAAACAGCCCTACAGCATGAGGCTGCTACCAGCACACTTTACTGTTGGGATGGTACTCTGCAGGGAATGAGCAGTGCCTGGTTTCCTTCGGACATGTTGCTTGGAATTGAGGTTCATCAGACCAGAGAATCTTGTTTCTCACAGTACAAGGGTCCTTTGGGTGCCTTTTTACAAATTCCAAGTGTTTTCATGTGTCTTTACTGAGGAGAGGATTGAGTCTTGCCACACTACCATAAAGCCTAGATCAGTGGAATGTTGCAGTGATGTTTGTTAATCTGTAAGTTTCTCCCATCTGCATATATGATCATGGAGCTCAACTAGCGTGACCATCAGGTTCTTGGTCACTACACTAGACAAGGCCCTTCTCAATCAAGTGAAGTGTAATAACATCTACAAGCGATATAAAAGCCTGAGGTAAATTCCAACTGTCCCAGATAAGGGTATGAATACTTATGCAATGGAATCATTTAAGTTTTTTTTTTTTTTATAAATTTGCAAAGATGTTTAATACCTGTTTTTTGCTTTGCCATTATAGTGTCTGGAGTGTAGATTGAGGTGGAAAAAAGTAATTTAAAGCAGTTTAACATAAGGCAGCAACATAACAAAATGTGAAAAAAATGAAGGGGTATGAATACTTCTGCAAGGCACTGTACATAGACTGCTCCACTCCTAGTAAGACTAGCTTAGGACATGCTAATATTTGTGTAAAGTTAACAAAACTTGTTACATGTGTGAACATACATCTTTACATACATCTGAATTAATCAAATTTGATTTCATATTCTGTTTACATGAACCCTAAACATTGCAGTCCGATTCACATATTTGTTTAAATGTGCATTACATGTATTCTGAAGAACCTTAAGCCCATGTGCAGTGTGTTAGTTGCAGCGTTCCAAACCAGAAAAAAAAACACTGTGATAATGTCAGCTACAGCAAGTATAATTGTAGTTTTATTTTTTCCTGGTGATCAGATTCTATCCGGCTTCATTTAGCTCAAGCTCAGTCGAATCGATTGAGGTGTTTACATGAGGGCTTTTCAGTCCAATTGATCCATAAATCTGATTGTAAATGGATTATTTGTGTGCATGTGCTGTTTAGTCATAACAGAATGAACTCTGACAAACCACAATTTTAATAACTATAACATGACCTGAGCTATTTTTATCCAGAAAGCAAACAAAGTAGGAGTGCTAATTATAATAACCACTCTCATTTCCTACAATTGTTGTTTCACACAAATCATGGCCTGTGGACTGTCTTTTTTCTCTCTTGAGGACAACAGCTCTCAGGGTAATGTTTATAAGCTCTCAACAGATCTGGAGACAGCAGCTGTTTGAATGGTTTGAGATGGTTTCGAGAGCTGAAGAGTGTGGGCATGGAGAGGTATGGGACAACGCAGCCGTTGTCATTTGGTGCGATCAGTGATGCACAAGCTCCGACACAATCCCTCTTCACTATCCTCTCAATAAAACAGAAATAAAAGAAATGCATTCATTGACTTTAAACGCATACAGTCTTCCAGCTTTACAGTTCACTCTCACTGTTTATTTGGTGGCTAATCTGCCAGTGAAAGGCGCTCAACGCTTCTGTGCTGTGGTGAATGTCTGAATGTTATCAGTGGGAATGACACACTGCCCGAGGATACGATTACAGACGCTACAGAATCAGCTGTGCGAAGGCTGAAGACCATGTAAAATTACCTCACCAAATGATAATTGCTAAAACTGATACAGAAACATACCCACGTTTCTCTACAGTAATTGAGCCCATACATTTACAAACACTTTAGCAAGTGCTGGCTATTGGAAGTTTTATACGTTTTATACCCTGTTGTGTGTGAGGAAAACTTAAGAAAACATAACAGCATTTTTACGCTAGAATAAAACAGTTTGTATGCTTTTCTAACTCACTCAGTTTCTGAGAGCTGTGCAATATGTATCGCCTATGATAATAATGTAATTGTTGTTTTTAGGATGTGCAAGCTGACGTTATTGAGTGTGTCACTCACTTGAAGCCACACAATGGCATGAGGTACATTATGAGTCATATATTTGGTTGTGTTATATTGTAAGTTAAACAATATCACACAAGCAAAAGTGCTATATTTGTACATGTTTTAGACACATTATTATTATTGTCTGTTTTTGGTCTATTTCTCCAATTAAAATTGTTAGCAAACAAACCCACAGAAGAACCGTTGCGTCTCAGAGCAACACACAGCAGCACTTTGTTAACTAAATGAATCTGCATTTTGAATGATTCTGGTGTGTCAATGAATTAATTGCCCATTCAATAAGAAGACACTTCATTTCTGCATGAATGAGCCATTTAATCGTCAGTTATTAGTCTTTCAATGACAATAAAGAGCTTGACTTAAAAGTAAACTGATCACAGTTTTAGAGAAGCAATTAATAATCTGTAATTCGGTGCTAACAAGCAAAACAAAGATGACCCTGCATTCAGCAACCCTGAAGAACATTTCGCTCATTAGGGACTATTGGATCATTTAATTTCTAAATGCAAAAATTGAAATGGCTGCTTGGCAAAGCCAGGCAACGGCACTTACAGATGGCCTGCAGGTTGCTGTGCACACTGGCATCATTGTTGGCCATTTTGTATTGAGTTTAATGACTACCTGGCACAGTATTCACATCTCTCTGGCATGTTAGACTGCCATCATCACTATCCAGGGTGAAGCCCATGGCCAGATGCAACGGATTAATTCTGAGCCGTGTTTCACTGTCACATTTGGAGCCAAACAGGCAGCCGTCAGCACAGGCCCTGCCCATTAAGCAGCTATCACATTATGCAGAAAACCATCACAATGGGCTGCAAAACAATTCATGAATTATTACTTTGTATAGCTTAGGAAGGTATCTCGAGTGAATTCATTTGGTTCCACTGAGAGGAGTCATTTTTCTTTATTTAATCCCTCACAAATGTGCAGTTTGAACTTGTTCAATGTCAGAGAATGAGCTCTGTAATTTAAAACGCATTTTATCAAATCTGAACTGCTCACATCTGGTATTAACATCCTCCGAAACCTTTCCTGATCAAATTACTCAAATCACTCATGAAATCAGAGACCCTCCTCTTGATTAAATCAGATCACAGCTCGTCACATGTTAATATGGTTTGTAAACAGGGCCTTAATTAGCTTCACCGTTGAGACTCTCCTGCCTCAACAGATGGCAAACATGCAATTCAGAAAGTTCTTCCGTTGCTCAAGGTTTGCAACACAACAAGCCAGCGAAAGTTTGATTTATAGGGCCGCAAAAATAATCTATATAATTGATGATAATCAATAATGAAAATGATATAATTACATGATAAACATCCGCCAGTGATGTAACTTTACAGCAGGGAATACATCGGAGGACGCATAGTGAGCTGTGGATGACCCATGTTGGCCGAAGTCACGCAAGTATTTGGACTATAGCGAATCACTGTTAAACTTCACAGGCTACAGTTAACGAGCGCCATTGTAGACTAGAGCGCAATAATTCTGAATAAAATATAGGCTTGTATGTATTCATTTACAATTACATTACATTTACATTTAGTCATTTAGCAGGCACGTTTATCCAAAGGGACTTACAAATGAGGTCGATAGAAGCAATCAAAACCAACATTCACAATAAGGCTATATATTCACAATATATATGTATATATATAGACCTTTTTCCTGAGTAAACGATGAGCGCCGCCATTACGAATTCTAACGTCAGGTTGAATGCTTTTCTGTTCCGGTTTCCATAGGAACCCATTCAAATAGCGTCCATCTGTTTTTAATGTAGCTAACGTCCGCTGCTTCGTGTCGTCTACACGCTCATTAAAGTGATTCACTGACAAATGATGGTCATTGCGACATTGTCAAGTGATGGCGCTATGGAGCCATGTGCTTTTTAAAAACATTTTAATAGGTTTAACATTAGTTTATTAGCTCGGAATATACCCTAATTTGACTAGAAACAATGCAGACCGGAAATGCAAAGCATTCTTTCAGTTAAGAGTCGGACTTACTTCCGTGTTCAGGAAAAAAACGTCTATATATATCTCAAATAAAGCAGCAGCAGTTTATTTTAAATGAATAAAAATATATATAATTCTATATTATATATGTGTGCCCTAAGTTCAATCATCTTTTACATGACAAGACACTGATAGATTCCATCATTCGGGTGTGAAGACAAAAATAAGTGCCTTGTTAGGATGCAGTCAGCGGTCCATTAGACATTTCATCTGTGTTTCTCAGTGAATGTGACTGAATAGTGACAAGATAACATGAATCACACATTAGTATAGCAATTCTCAAATAGGATAGCCTGCTGAAATTTAGATCTGGTTTCCCGTGGGACATTAGAGCATGTCAGACTGGCGGTTATGGAACGGCTCAGCATCAGAGATCTATTGTAAAGCTCATCAGTATTGGAGGCGCGCATTAGAAAGCCCAGCGTGCAAAGTGGACAGAGTGAACAATGGCAAGTTTTACATCATATTCAGAAAAGTGCTCAGTATTGCAAACCTCAGTCCTTCTCAATATTTCCACATTTTTCTCAGCTACATTTTCAATAATACCTCAATCTTTTGTCACTATTTTTCTTTACTTATTTACTTCTATTCCTAAACTATTTCTGCCCACAGGCTTGCAGAACAACACATTTCATTGTCAACAAGCACTGCTGCTGCTTTATTTGAGAAATAAACTCTGACTTGGATTTTGTCTCTAAACTCAGAAGGCTCATGTGGATCATATGATTCACCCCTATTGATTAAAGATGCAACTGGCCACAAGCCATATAACCTCACTCTTAATGAAATACACTTCTGCCTTTAAGAGTAGGCTACATTTTCATCAGAACCAAAGAATAATATCTATTACATTTTTGGGACGTCTTACGCCTTTCACATAGTTTGGTGTGATGACTACTCATTTGAATATCATGTCAAACAGTGGCCCTATAAAGAAGACATTTAGATGTTATCAGTAAAACAATGCAATATTAAAAACGCAGCTGTACAGTTTCACACTAATTTGTGTTATTCACATAGTAATTTGTGTAATCAAGTGCAGTCTGTAATTGCATTTCTGTCTTTCTTGCTCAGTCTGTCTACCAGCTCTCAGCTTGATTATCTGTGTATTTATTTCCAGAATGTTGATACTCTATAAATTTGCAGCACTTTGGCTTGTTCTCTTTGTCTTTCAGCCCTTCCATCCCATTAATCCCCAGAATCCTCACGACCCCCGAACACACAAAGACGCAGGCGTGTGTTTGAAAATGAACACGTCCCTGTAGATCTCACATGTCTGGATAAGGAAGATAAAGCTGAGAACACAAGACCTTACGCTTCTTTTCTCACACAAAGAACAGCGCCCGCTCTTCAAAAACATCAAAACACAACCAGAAAACAGAGTTGAGAGGAGAGTAGATCAGCCTCTGAGCCATGGCCAGAAACACAGTCTCTTGTGTGCTTTACTTCCACCGCTTCACATATCGTGACAGTAAAATTAAGAAAAGACCTGTGGCATTCCTTTTTAGCTTTACTTTATATTGCACCTTTGTATTTACATGAGCAGAGTGTGATTGTTTTCATTATAGGAGTTGCATGTAATGTGTTGATCCAGAGAGTGTGATTTACCTCTGTCTCTTTTATTCACATATACTGTGACTGTGCTGCACCTGTTGTGCTTTTGTGAGTTGTTTGTGAGAATCTAGCAGTTTTGGCCTCAGGATAAACCACCCACACATGAGTGCTGGGATCACACAGCACAGAAGAACGGAGAAAAGTGGAATAGAGCAGTTCAACTTCACATCAATACTTGTGCTCAGTTACATAAACACAATTATCTCACTCACTGGAATACTGACTGGAATCTATTTTCAAATGCAGCAACTGCGATTTTGCTATTGGTTACACTGACCTGCAATGAAATGTTTTAAAACCTTTTTTTTCGGACCAGGGTTATTATAGTTAATTAAAACTGAAACTGAAACTAAAATTCTGAAATAGGTAAAAAAAAAAAAAAAAAAAACATTACCTGAAATAAAATAAAATAAAAATACATGAAACTTCTGTTATTTACCAAGGCAACATTTCTTGTTTAGTTTAAATATACTCAAATAATTAAAACTAAAACAGAAATAAAAGTCTATATATAACAAAAACTACTAAC
>NC_133379.1:757988-807769 GCF_049309525.1 Garra rufa
AACTTGTAACGTATAACTTTGTGTTTTAAAATGAGGTAGATGTACATGTAGCTGAGGAACGGTAATATTGAGACCTTGTGTCTCTTTTTATACAGACTGGTGTAAGCTCTAAAGTATTTTTCTAAAGTAAATTTCATTTAATTCTTGTATTCTGTACTTGTCCTTGTTTTCCTGCGAAAACTCGCAGCATGTTTGACCAGAGTCTAAGAATAGTCTTTGTCTAAAAACTAGCCAAAAACAATGGCTAAGGTATAGCCCTAGCTAGGATCTAGTGAGTTATATTTGTGTAGATATTGGGGACGTATTTTTCCGTTGGCTAGGTGGTAAATAAAACAGTCATACCCATTGGTCTGGACATTGGGGAGGTGTGTTTTTGTGTAAATATTGTCACATCCTTGGTTGTTTGACGCACCCCCAACCTAAATTCAGAGTTTAGAGACACTCGGTTTGACGCAGTAGACGTTTTCTACATTGTTACAATGGCCACCGATGCTCCAAACACCCCTGAAACAAGTTCAATGTGTGTCACATGGGCAAGAAATTCTGTTGAAACAGACGTGCACCAGGAAAGTCATGGTCGGATAAAGATTCTCGATGAAGATGAAGATTTTGTGAAACAAGAATTCACAGTGTCTGATGATCGTGTGGGGGGATTTGTGTTTGACAAGACATTGCAGACTGTGAAACTCTACGTTTTGGATTATGATGATCTACGTATACCTTAATGTTGACGGCCATAGACTGGACGTACTTCTACAATCAAATTTGGCCAAAAATTAATTTTGGTGGAAAAATCAGTTACGTTTATCAGTGGGATGCTGTCACGGCTGGTACCTTGCGTCAATGAGACCAGAATATGTACGCCTATCTGCCTGTTGGAACAAAATGCATCATGATCAAAATCATCTCATATGTGCAAATAAACAGCGGGAGGAATCTGAAAGAAAAGTTTTGTCTGAAAGCAGCGACGACTCTGACTCCGATGATGACTCTGAGGACGAGTCTGATGATGACTCTGATGATGAGTATGAGCATGATGATGCCTGGCCTATTCCTGAGGACAACCCTTTCGGATGCTGCACAACAAATCTATATTCATGGCCGAGCGACGAACCTGTGTTAAAAACTGTTTTCTCAACAATTGACAAGCTGTTTCAGTCAAGTTAGACCAATTTCACAGTCAGTGTTTTATTGTGGTTATGCATCAATATGTATTGGATGTATATCAGCCTGGAGATCTATGTTCTCCATTTGCACAACAAAATTGTAAAGCACTGAGTCTTTTCCTCTGTTTCTTGCTATATGTTTAATTGTTTTAATAAACATTTATTGGATAAAATTTCCCCTTTGCCTCTTTTTATTCACATTTTATCATATGTTTAAAAGGTGTAAACATATTTTAAAACACAATATTGTTGATGTCTAGTGTTGTATGTATTATTTATCACATTTGTAAATTTATTTGAAACATTTTATTATGGAATTGGCACTAAAATCTTTAACAACCTAACATTATCTTTGGTATAATAGTTAACACTTGGTTCGTGGATCTTATTTTTTGAGCCTATAATCTTTAATCAAAATATTATAACTAGCTTGAGCAAAACTTATCTTGGGTGCTTGACTGATTTTCAAGCCTTCCGGCCACAACCCTCTTAGACCTTACAACTAGAGTGAGGGTGGACCCTATCAGTAAAACCAACAACTGCGGTCCTCGTCAACTCGGCAGTAACTGAGTTCAACCGACACTGTGAGCATAACCAGGTTTGGCCGACGGCCCTACTGCAACATCTTGTTGATCAACAACCCCTTTTTACTGAACCACGGCTCTGCTGCAAAATTTCTGCTTATAACACTCTGGTGGTTCGCGGAGTAAACGGTCAAATCCGAAATTCTAGGAAACGGCTACGTCTTGGAGAAAACTGAATTCTGAAAAGAACGTCTGAAACTACGCCAAACCTGATGGAGCACAACTGTAGGTCTGGCGCTGCTACAGATGATCAATCGGAGTGCAGCTGTGCCGCAGAAAAAATGTGCGGTGTAAAAGTCGTCGTAGACTCTATGTTTAAACCATATTACAAAGGACAAATGCTCAAACCGATGAACACGGTCATCGTCGATGAGTGCGATCCGAATCATGATTGTACGGGGGATACTAAACGTAAAACAAACCTTAAGAACGAAATGAAGATTGTAAGAAGCCTGAAAAAGGAAACACGGCCTGATGTGACAGATGTCTGTGTTAACAGCAAAGAGACAATCAGCGTGACCACTAGGGAAATTCTGGGTATGATGATGACTGCATGTAGAGATGAGATTGTTGTAGTGCATGCTTGTGTGTGTGTGTCCTTAGTAATAAACTCTGTTTCCCTAATGTTTCAGATCAGAAGCCTGATAGAGACTCTAAACCGGGGCCAATACAAGGTTATAGCAATTTTTTATTTATTTTTTATTTCTATGTGTCGAAAATTTCTAGATTTGCTGAAAGAAGATGATGTAAATGAATTTTCTCCCGGCCAAAAATGGATCAAAACAGTGGGCACTACAGTCAAGTTGGTTTGCAAAAGTGCGTTTTTTGCACCGTAATGGGTGCATAAGGCCTACTGCATACCTTCATAAAAATGAAAGTCCATTTATAAAGCGAACCTAGGGGTATATATGAAACATTTCATTTAAGCTAAAACATACAAACATATTCAGTCTACTGAAAAATGTCATACAGCCTTGTGTGAAATCTGTGTACATTAACAGTGATTTGATACAGATATAATATGATCTAAAGAAGAAGGATGTATTTTTAGTCCTGAGTTGTAGCTGGGTGGCCACAAGTAGTCTTTAGATAGGCCCTAGTTCAACTTTAGTGACAGGTAACTGAACTGCCTTGTATAGTAAAGACCTGTGCTATGAATAGGACTACTTTTAAATACATATCACAGTAAAGTAGGTGGATTGCAATACAGTCCATAGGATGTTTGCCTGACTTTTTCCATTCAAAATAACACTTTTTTTGTTTTGTTTTTTTAATTCAACAGAGACTTCAAGACAAGGACCATCATGCATCCATGTAAAATGTTAGTGTGATTTATATATTAATAATGGAGAATCATTATCAGATGTACAATTAACTAATATATGAATTGACCCATTTTCTGTAAAAAGGCAGGAGCTCCACGTCTAATGGCGGTATTATATATGCCCCTGTCATAACTGGATCAAGTCTAGGCTCCGTTACAATGACTATGACTTCTGCAACGTCTGGCAAATCAAATGTGATGGTATATTGTAAGTGTAATACATGTACATTGTCTACAACAACCAAACAAACAAGCAAATAAATGTTGGTATGTGAAACTATTAAAAAATGGTAATTAGATGGAGTTGCTTAACCGTTAGATAATGTTGATCGTGTACATCTGGAGTCTAAAGTAAAGCCCCAAAGTAAATTTTATATAAGCTGTTTTATTTATTTATGGGGTTGTATTTTTATGATGACCTCATATTTTGGACACATCCACATAACCGCTGAAGGCAAACTGTACACTGAATAAGATAACATGTTGTAGCGCATGGCTTGTCCTTAACAGTCTTTGTTTCCCTAATGTTTCAGATCAGAAACCTGATAAAGACTGTGAACAGAGGTCAGTACAAGGTTGAAGTAATTTTTTTCTTACTATTCTATATATATATTTTTTTCCAATATCCTTTTTCTTTTCGTATTTTCAGGTTATCAGATCTTCCTAAAAGGAAAAAACAGTAAGCTAGTTCAAAAGTGAAGAACATTATTGATGATCTTGATCCACCCAGTGAATCAATTGCAAATGTAAGAGCGATGACAACAAATCAAGAAAAGTTGCGGATACTGCTTGACTGTATGCATTATGAGGCCTTTCTTACATGATGTGTAACTGGTTTTATTGAATTTAGGTTGTTGCTTACGGTTTGTATGTGGAGAATAGCAAGGACGATAAGGTTGACTCTATTACTCTACTCTAAATTGACTATAAACTGTTGAATCAAGCTCAACTAATACAACTCTTTCATTTCATGTTGCATTGCATCTAAAGCATTGACAAGCCTTTAAAAACACGAAACCATGGTACTTGTGCAAAATAATTAAATAAAATATATTATGTTTTCTTTGTTTGGTTTAGAAACAGTATCTGGACATACACAATATTGATTAGACTGATAAAAGCAGCATCAACATTTGTAAAAAAAAGAAAAAAAAAAAGAAAAAAAAGAAAAAAAGTAAGTCTTATAAATTAAAGAGAATCAGATAATGACATTAGACAAAAATAGCTGCAGCTGTTTTTAATGATCGGTCTTGTTTGAGGATATGTATCATTTTTAACATGTAGTTAAAAATGTCTAGCTCAGGTCTATTTTAAAACACTCTTATTTGTTAGTACCCTTGTAGAAAGAACCTACCGTAAACTTTTAAGCAATCTAAAGTGTTTGAAACAATATATAAATTATAGTTTGAGCCATTTCTACCAAAGGATATCAGGTGTAGTAGTATTTATTTATACTTTGAAGTAATGCTCCACTTTGAAATAAATGTTGAGCATTCAAAACATTCACTTAGAAAACGTTAACAGACCAACTTCACAGAGCATATCTCATCCCTCACCCCTCCCGCCTCCTCCCTCGCCCCATCCTGTGAGGGTCTGTGGCAGACTCATTTGCAGTTTCACAATGGACAAGACATGGTACTGTGAGTTTTTATTTAATTTTTATTATTAATTCACCTTAAACTAAATGTTTTTGTTTGCTTATTGATTTTGTAAATCACTCATCCATGTATGGACATCATTGTTCAAAGAAAATAATGTAAACCTTTTTTTTTAAAGATAACTTAAAACTAATGTAAATGTTTCTTGTTATAAACATGCAGATGTTTAGTATCATCTTTACAAAGAAGCGGCTGATGTGTGTTCAAAAACCTTGAATGTTGAATACATGTTTAAGATGTACGATGAATGATTTGTTTTGCTTTAGTAACATGTTTGTTACTTTGAAGTTGTATATCATCAATAAACTTAAAAATTTAAAAGTTGAATAATGATTTGTTTAGCTGGAGTAACATGTTTGATACTATGTTTTATATTTATGATCACCTTAAAGTATTGTAAATGTTTATTTTTATAAACATGGAGATGTTTAGTATCATCTTTAAAAGAAGCAATTAATGTGTTTTATAAGAACAAAAACCTAAATAAATGTAGAATACATGTTTAAGATGTACGATGAATGATTTGTTTTGCTGTAGTATCATATTTGTTACTTTGATGTTTTATAACTTAAATAAACTTAATAATATAAATGTTAAACAATGATTAGTATATTTACAATGACATGTTTGTAACTTAACACAAAAAGATTTTGTCTTTTAATCGAGTCACTTTTTACCTTGAAATGTTTATAGGACTTAAATGTTTCTTTTTATAAACATGGAAATGTTTAGTTTCATCTTTAAAAAGAAGCGACTGATGTGTTTTATAAGTTCAAAAACCTAAATAAATGTTGAATACATGTTTAAGATGTACGATGAATGATTTGTTTTGCTGTAGTAATATGTTTGCTACTGTGTTTTATATTTATGATCACCTAAAAGTATTGTAAATGTTTATTTCTACATTACATATAATCTCATTTTGTTTAGTATCATCTTTAAAAGAAGCAATTAATGTGTTTTATAAGAACAAAAACCTAAATAAATGTAGAATACATGTTTAAGATGTACGATGAATGATTTGTTTTGCTGTAGTATCATATTTGTTACTTTGATGTTTTATAACTACAATAAACTTAATAATATAAATGTTAAACAATGATTTGTTTTGCTGTAGTAACATGCTTGTTACTTAACACAAAAAGATTTTGTCTTTTAATCGAGTCGCTTTTTAACTTGAATTGTTTATAGGACTTATTAGATCACAAATTTGTATAATAATTTGGATATTAGGCTGATATAACAACGTAATGTGATTTATGACGAAATGTCCTACTATATTAATTTAGATTACTTACAATATTTTATTAAACATGGTAGTATGTTGATTTTTTTCGTGATGTATAGGTGCTCAGTTTGTACAGTAAAAATGTTATAAAAATATACTAAATGATGTTTATTAAAAATAGAGAACTAGAGAAAGTTTACTGTGATTGAGCAGGTTTAGGGGCTGATGCTGAATCATAATACAATACTCACAATAATCCTTATGGTTTGGTCTGTTAAAATAAAAAGGTTCCTTTACTTATTTTGACATTAATGTTTATAAACTTACATGACAAACACTTTGAGATTTTATATTTCATCTAAATTTCTCACTTTACATTAATTGTTGAATCAGTATTTTGAACAATGGCCTCTGTGCTAGCTGTCCTCTGTGAGGAAATATCCCAGCATGCACGCCCCAAAGGCATCATGGATGGGGGCTTCTTCTTGAAAGACACAAATGTAAGGCTCCCACACAGAATACCTATTGTGCATTTTAAACAGAGCAAAACATTAGGGGTTGCATCCGGTGCCAAACTATTACCCATATCTGATGCACATAACAGCTTCTTAAATTATACATTAAAGTAATTGTTGTTTATGAAGAATAAAAGCGCTAAAAGTGTCACTGTGATGGGTATGTTTAGAGGGAGATACAGTATAAAATGTATTACAATAATGTAAATTTAATAATTTCTCATTATAATGTAGAAACTTACATTTTCTGCGAATAGCGTATAACAAATAAAAACGGTAAACTGAATTGAATTATGTCTATGGAAAACCTCCATAAAACATTTGACATGTCCAGACATGTCGGGGGTCAGAATATCCCTTATCATTAGGCTTGTTAAAATATATAAGCTTTTTTTATTTTTTATTTTTTACATTTGGTGTTTATAATCTTAATCTCTTTTTCCTGCTCCTGGAAAAATGTACAACATTTTTTTTTTTTTTAACAACCTAAAACTAGTGTAAATGTTTTGTTTTATATTGTGTGTGATCAAATTATTTATTTATATTCATTACATATAACAGAGAATAAGACTTGGATGATTGAATGAGAGAGAGAGAGAGAGAGAGAGAGAGAGAGAAAGAGAGACAGAGAAGCTTTCATAGAAGTCAATTGTGCTTACGGTTCTGCTTTAAAGAAAGCATATCTGTTCTTGCAACGGATATTTAAGTTAAATAATAACTACCACATCTGAGACACACACACAACCGGCAGAGACTCAGAGTATGTGTGAGAGAGAGAGAGAGAGAGAGAGAGGGAGAGTGTTGGATCTAATTTAACTTAACTCGTGTGCATTTGAGAGCAGTCCATTTGACACAGGACCCTTGTAACATTAAGATGTGTTTTATCCTATGGAGAAAAAAATGTAAGAGACTTTTTTCATTAAGCTTTTGTTTTATCGACTGATTTTATTCATTATTAGGTTTATAATGACAAGATCTTATATGTATATGCATATAGATATTGCTTTTCTGAGCACTCTGGTATGCTATCCATAAAAATATTAATGATTACATATTTACAATGCATGGAATTAAATAAATGTATGTTTGTTAGTATTTTAATTATAATGACTCAAAAATAAGTATGTTTGTGAGTGTTTTAATTTAAATGGTTCAAAAGATATCCATTAACTTTAGAGATTAATTGATTGAATTTGTTTGCTTTATAATGACTGTAGTGTTTTATATATATATACACACACACATAGATATACGTATTCTTTACACACTGACATGCTTTTTTTATAAGGGTGATCCATAGATGTAATGATTGCAGTTCATATTTATATTTTAAATAAAACATTTAAATTGATTGTTAGTGTTTTAATTTAAATGCCTCAAAAGATATCCTCATAAACCACGTAAAACCATATAAGCATACAAAACTGTGTTCTGATAAATCATATAAACAAGTATAACCAGCCAGACCATTGAATATATATAATGACATTTAATCTTGTATAAAAATATAAATCTTACATCTTTCTTTTCTTACATCCTAAAGAAATGTATCCCCTCATGTGGTCACCGTGTGATCGCCGGATGTCTGAAGACTTCAAAAATGGCCCCTCATTGCTACAATTTCACCGGTCAGAGTTCAACCATCATTAATCTTCATAAAAACCCTAATGACATCATTAGCCGGGTCACGGGGTCAACTCCGGAATTTTAATTATGTCTATTTATACATATCCGGGGGTCACGCGGTCAACTCCGGAATTTTAATTATGTCTATTTATAGATATCCGGGGTCAGGGGGTCATATTTTTGACATGACACAAAGGTCAAAAAGGTCAAAGTCATTAATCATTTTGTCATAAAGGACATGGTATCACTACTAACCCAGTCTGCTTAATACCAATCTCACTACCTTGATTGACAATGCCATTTACTGAATTCCGATGTTTAACATTTACATTTCTAAACCAGCAGCATATAGAGAAGCAAAGTACAGATTCAATGTAAGATTTATAATACATGGTCAGTGTTTCCCACAGGTTTGAAGGCAATGTGTGGTGGTCAGCCCAAGGGGGTGGGGGGGGGGGGGTTGCAGATGAAAAGAACGATTGGATAGGGATACAATTGGGATTTCCTAATTCCTAAAGGTTAATAATTAAAAAAACTGTTAATAATTAGTTAAACAGAACTTTATTACATTAATTTAACACCATATACAACAGCCTACTTGCTGCACAGTCTGCAACTTTTGTTAGGGCACCTTATTTTGAGACATATTATTGATGTTTAACAAATCTATTTTTTTCTCTCCCTGACCTTGTCTTTCTGCTTGAGCAGCACTAGTTGAAGCCTGAAAATATTGTAAACAATAACATAACTAATTACACTGGTCGGACTAAGCTCTGTTTCAGACTGATACCTCCGGTTCAGGATGGTCCTCATCCTCATCACGTGCCTTTTTCAGTCGCAGAAAATACTTTTCAATACTCATCTGGATTGAAGCAGCAAACATTCAGTGTAAGAGTAAAGAAACGACATAATTTATAATACGTTTATTTGATTCACAGCTGCTACATATAGTGTTTTGACCTCGACAACCCAACTACGCTAGCCTCCATTTTACCGCAAACTTGCGACTAGTTAACTTTCTAAAGAAGGCGCAATTGCGTTTGCTAAGGGTCGGGACTTACAACAGTAACATCAACACACTGAAACTATTGTATTCAGAATATAAAATATATTATAGCACTTTTTAATCTGTGATTGTGTGTTAAAAGTGTTCACGAGATACCAACCTTTCGCCAGCCGTCTTCTCTCCACAGATGATCCAGACAGATGTGGTGTGCACGGAGGGGAGGAGCTGTGTGTGTGTGTGTGTGTGTGTGTGTGTGTGTGTGTGTGTGTGTGTGAGGGAAATACGCGTGAGTGACAGAGAGATGAAGAGAGAGCAGGGAAATGCAGTTGAACGAATTCGCTGTGTGTTTTAAATAGCGTACAAAAGAATAACGAAACGCAATATGTGACGGTCGGTATTGATTTTTTTTTTTTTTTTTTTTTTTGGTCGGTGTTGAATCTGTGGCGGTCAGAATTTAATCTTTAAAAAATCTAATAACTATCTTCAATTCTAATTTAAACTCTGAAATTAATTTCTTTATAGTATTAAAAGCTGAAGAAAAATCTACAAAAAGCAATCTAACATGGATTTTGCTTCCCTTCAGATGTTTCATAATCATGTTTAACAGGGTAGATGAGACATCCTCGACTCCCCTTCTGGCCTGGTAAGCAAACTGCAGTGGATCTAAAAGATTTTGAGTTTTCAATAAAAGTTCATCCTTCTCAAAACATTTCATTACCAATGATGTCAGAGAAACGGGTCAAAAATAATTTAGAGTCTTAGGACAACTTGTCTCTACAGGCAAAACTATAGCTTCTTTTCACAACTTAGGAATTTTTTGAAAATAAAGCGACTTTTGGAAAATATAAAAAATAGGACCAAACTGATCCGCACATGTTTTTAGATCGATTTTCCCACCTTACTCTTTTTAAAAGCATGTATAACACCCTGCTGATTAAAAAAAATTTATACTCCATATTACACATAGTATAATTTCTAAGCACATTCCTTTCACTAATAAAATCCTCCTTATCAAATCTTGTATAAAACATATTCAATTCTTGTGCCAACTGCATATCAGATCAATGACCAGCTAATTTTATGTGGGCATTACTTTTACTCTTGGATCCAGTTATAGTATGCATACTCTCCCAGGCAGAGTCAAGACTATTTCTTCTTAGATCTCCCTCAACTTTCTCCTTGTACCTATCTTTGGCTCTCCTGATTTCAGACTTTATTTGTTTATGCAAATCGTGATTTCTTTCTAAGTTACCTGCATGAAATGCCTTGTTTCTTTCATTCATAAAGCTTTATAGATTTAGTTATCCATTTGCTTTGTATTAGCAAATGTTCATACAGTTTAAGGAATAAGCATATCCTTACAAAAATGTATGTACCTGCTTACAACATCTGTTATCAACATTTGTCATCAATATCAAAAGATGAGTTCTCAAAAACCTCCCAGTTTATACAGTCAAAGCATCCTTGTAGAGCTAAAGATGAATCTGTAGACCATTTCTTAATAGATTTGTTTTCAGCCCTATACTTTTTTAAAACTGTTTTATACACAGGAATTAAACACACAATTACTAATAGACTTGTATGCACCTCTAAGAGAACCAAGTCCAAAGTCTTGTGAAATCGTGTTGCAGAGGTAACATACTGTTGAAAATTTCAGAGAATGTTTCAAAGAGCATTGGCTAAATGCCCCATAATAAAATTGGGAGCATCAGAGGAAACATTTTGCAACTTAGAAACATAGCGTTCAACAGTCTCCTTCACTTTAGCCTTGTTTGCCTTCGAGTGAATATAGACCACTGTGACAAAAATTTGAGGAAATTCTAGAGTCAAATGACACAGAAAGCAGTTCAATGTCTTAGGTACACAATGTCTCTCCTATAATTACTGAATTGCACCACCTTTCATTAATGTATAGACAAACACCAAGCATCATTAAGAAGTGGAAACCGTATGGCATCACCAGCACATTGCCTAGATCAGGTCGTCCATAAAAAGTGGATGACAGAGCCAGGAGGACATTGATAAGAGAAACTGCCAGGAGGCCAAAGACAACTTTGAAGGACTTACAAGGCTTTACGGCTGGGTCTGGTCAGTCTGTGCATGTGACAACTCCCAATCTTCCATACACAGCACACTAGCAAAAAAACGTCTCTAGGTTACGTATGTAACCCTAGTTCCCTGAAAGGAACGAGACGCTGTGTCGAAACACTATGGGAAGGCCTTCAGCGTGACTGCGCTCTGAATCACGTGTGTAATCAGTCCAATGGAATCGCCGAGACGTCACGGACGTGATGACGTCACCGACCAGGAAGCTTGAAAGCATGTACAGTGAGAGCAGCGCTAGCTTTCTGGAAGCAGCAAGCACCGCAGGGATGCCGGAAGTATGGCCTCGAGACACAGCATCTCGTTCCCTTCAAAGAACTAGGGTTACATACGTAACCTAGAGACATTCCCTTCCAGGAACTTCGAGCTGCGTCAAAACGCTATAGGAACGAGAATGCCCACGCCGTCATACTGGGGAAATGTCCCTGCCAGATTAGGGCGAGAGAACGAAAGAGCCGGGAGAGGCTCGAAGATCTAGGCCATAGAACCTAGTAAAGGTTAGGGGCGTGGACCAACCTGCAGCATTGCAAATGTCCTGAATAGACAGGCCTGAAAGAAGGGCTTTAGAGGCAGACATACTTGACTCCCAATGTTGAGGGGATACCAGAGGACTCATAGGAAAGAGAAATAGCATCCACAATCCAAAGGCTTATGGAAGGCTTGGCAGTGGGACGACCTCTCCTCGGAGGGCCATAACACACCAGAAGTTGGTCAGCCTTCCTCCTCAGGGCAGTTCTGTGGACGTACATGTCCAGTGTCCAGACGTAGCCTCGGCCACATCTGTACCATGGCATTCAGTCCCAGGGGAGCTGGATGACTCAGAGTCTGTTCCACCCGGGGCATCGCCTTATACGCGTGCTCAGACAGCCCCGCCACATTAGCATAATGAACAGCGGTAGGGCTGTAGAGCCGCGAAGAGTAGGGATTTCACCATGACCTCGACACCTCAGTGTGGATGTTGAAGAAGATTTTTATTAATCAGAATCAAGTATAATCAATGTGATTATAGCCATATATGCATCAAATTATTTTACTATTATAAATCATGTGTCTTTCTGGATGTGTAAGGGCCTGCAGGAGAATGGAATGTGCAAACATTGCAAAAGTCACATATGGTGGACCTCATATGATGACGCTATATTAGGCGGCTGCATATATGAAAAAAAAACACCTAACCCCAAAAAAATTCTAACAAAAGGTTTCTCAGCTGTTTTTTGTAGTATTAGGTGTCCTTAATAACATACTAAAAGTTTACCAAAGTTTGACCACTAGAAAGGTGTCATTTTCAAGATGGCGTCCAAGATGGGCAGAAAACCCTTAAAATATCCTAACTCCTTCATTATTTGACCTAGCCAAGTAATCTTGGTGTCTAACCCAATGTTTTCTGGGTCTATGAATCCATTGGACTCGTCTAAATTGCACTGACATGATTACATACTTATGGAATACATGATGTTGTGAGATTACTGTAAGGTTTTATCTTTGTTTGGGGTGAACCAGAGTTTTAAACGATTTAGCCTATGTCATGTAACTCCTACTCAATACATGTTTTTGGACACATACAGCTTTTTTTTCTTCTAAAACACAGACTTGACATTCAATGTAAAAGTTACTGCACCCAAAAGTTCCTTAAATTGGAGTTGTATAACTTTGATCATAAACAACTCTGAATTAGCCCGAACAGAGGCCTGTGTGTGAACCCTCTAAATGGTCACTTATTTCAAGTTGCTTTAATATATAATTGTACTTGTAATCACTTTCAGGTGCATCTCAATAAATTAGAATGTTGTGGAAAAGTTCATTCATTTCAGTAATTCAACTTAAATTGTGAAACTTGTGTATTAAATAAATTTACTGCACACAGACTGAAGTAGTTTAAGTCTTTGGTTCTTTTAATTGTGGTGATTTGCCTCACATTTAACAAAAACCCACCAATTCACTATCTCAACAAATTAGAATACTTCATAAGACCAATAATAAAAAAAACTTTTTAGTGAATTGTTGGCCTTCTGGAAAGTATGTCCATTTACTGTATATGTACTCAATACTTCTTTTGCTTTAATTACTGCCTTCAGCGTGGCATGGAGGTGATCAGTCTGTGGCACTGCTGAGGTGGTATGGAACCCAGGTTTCTTTGACAGTGGCCTTCAGCTCATCTGCATTTTTTGGTCTCTTGTTTCTCGTTTTCCTCTTGACAATACCCCATAGATTCTCTACGGGGTTCAGGTCTGGTGAGTTTGCTGGCCAGTCAAGCACACCAACACATGGTCATTTAACCAACTTTTGGTGCTTTTGACAGTGTGGGCAGGTGCCAAATCCTGTTGGAAAATGAAATCAGCATCTTTAAAAAGCTGGTCAGCAGAAGAAAGCATGAAGTGCTCTAAAATGTCTTGGTAAACTGGTGCAGTAACTTGGTTTTCAAAAAAACACAGTGGACCAACACCAGCAGATGACATTGCACCCAAATCATCACAGACTGTGGAAACTTAACACTGGACTTCAAGCAACTTGGGCTATGAGCTTCTCCACCCTTCCTCCGGACTCCAGGACCTTGCTCTCATCTGAAAAGAGGACTTTGGACAATGGGGCAACAGTTCATTTCTTCTTCTCCTTGGCCCAGGTAAGACGACTCTGACGTCTGTGGTTCAGGAGTGGCTTAACAAAAGGAATATGTCAACTGTAGCCAAATTCCTGACATGTCTGTGCGTGGTTGCCCTTGATGCCTTGACGCAAGTCCAGTCTATTCCTTGTGAAATGCACCCAAATTCTTGAATCGATTTTGCTTCACAAGCCTCTCAAAGCTGCGGTTCTCTCGGTTGGTTGTGCATCTTTTTCTTCCACTTAACTTTGTTAACATGCTTGGATACAGCACTCTGTGAACAGCCAGCTTCTTTGGCAATGAATGTTTGTGGCTTACCCTCCTTGTGAAGGGTGTCAATGATTGTCTTCTGGACAACTTTCAGATCAACAGTCTTCCCCATTATTGTGTAGCTTAGTGAACCAAACTAAGAGACCATTTTGAAGACTCAGAAAACCTTTGCAGGTGTTTTGAGTTGATTAGCTGATTTGCAAGTCAGCATATTCTAATTTGTTGAGATAGTGAATTGGTGGGTTTTTGTTAAATGTGAGCCAAATCATAACGATTAAAAGAAACAAAGACTTAAACTACTTCAGTCTGTGTGTAATGAATTTATTTAAAGGGGTCATCGGACGCAAAACCAACTTTTACATGTTGTTTGAACATTAATGTGTGTTGGCAGTTTGTGTACACAACCACCCTACAATGATAAAAATCCACCCAGTGGTATTTTTTTAATCTTCAAAAGTAATATCCCCTTTTTAAAATTGGGTCATTCTCAGCTTCTTGTCGCTGTGATGGAACACCAACAGAGGCCACTCCCACGATAGTAGATTGACATGAGCGTCTTACCTTAGATCCGCCCTCACCAAGCTGAAACAGTCTGACTCCGATCGCCATTGTGTGAATCAGGTGCAGAGGAAGACTCTAATTGAGTGATTGAGGTGTTCTGTTGGTGGATGTAATAATGAACATAGCAGTAGTCATTTGCTCCCAACATCTGAGCTGCTTAAGAGGTAGAGGACAAAGTTACTTTCGTTTTTAAAAGGAAAGCGACAATCCCGATCTACATATGCGTCTCTGTTCGTGTGAATCTTAATAATGTGCTCGTTGACAAGTTTCGCCGATAAACACGGCTAAATGCAGCTAAACATGGCTAAACTAAGGCTGTATCCGAAATCGCCCCCTATACCCTCATTCACTATTCCCTACATTAGTCCACTCGTACAGTTCACTTGAAGGAGTGAATAAATACGAGTGAGTGAATTCGGACACTAAGTGCACCGGAAGGACTGCCGCTTTTGCATAGTATTGCTTGCTGTTTAACAATCATTTAAAACTGACAGTTCGAGTAGTAAGATTAAAGGATTTATCTTGAACTATGTCAAGGAATTTACGTATAAACCCTGGTTAAAAAAATTAATAATCACCTTACAACGAATTGGTACCTGTGTTTTACGCTGTATTACGCCATGGACCAGCGCGTTGTAAAATGAACAGATGGATGATTCAGCTGCTGGCGCCATCGTCTGGTGAGTCGTGGGAATTCAGTCGGCGCGCGACTCTCACAGTGCATTATGGGTTATCTCTAGCTGTTGAGCGTACATCGTTTATACACTCGTTTTTGCGGTGCATTGTGGGATTGAATGAGTGCACTCGAGAACGTCCACTATGGTTTCACCACTTAAAATGGCTGTCCCCTCAAATAGTGCACTATTTGAGGGTATAGGGGGCCATTTCGAATACAGCCTAAACATTACAGATCCTAATCCCTCAGCAGAGAGGGGCGGGGCGAGCAGAGCTAATTTGCATTTAAAGGGCCCATGCGATAAAATGAGCTGATATTTTGCAGAGCTGATTTTGACAAGGTAAAAGGGTGTTTTTTTACACTACTATTGAGAATTTTTAACCAAAGTATATTACAGACTTTTCATTAAGACCCTAAAGAATCATATGAACTTGTGGAAAATGGGCATCCGATGACCCCTTTAATACACAAGCTTCACAATTTGAGTTGAATTACTGAAATAAATTAACTTTTCCACGACATTTTAATTTAGATATTTATATTTTAATTTTATAATTTACCTGTATCTATCATGCAAATATGCTAATTAAAATATTACATGGCCAAAACATGTATCAGGCACCAGTATTCCTGGTCAAGGAGGAATACAAAGGAGTAATGGTCATTTTAAGGACCTGGCGGCCGCCATTTTGAAAATGGGGCCTTTCTTGGAGTCAAACTTTGGTAAACTTTTAGTATGTTTTTAAGTACATCTGATACTACTGTAAACCACTGAGAAACCTTTTGTTAGAATTTTTTTGGGGTCAAACCATATTTGCAGCTGACTATATGGTTTGTTTTGACATTAGACAAAATATATGGTGAGGCCCACTAGCCAGGCCATGTCCACTAGAGAGGCCAGGGTAAGGAA
Source organism: Garra rufa (assembly GCF_049309525.1). Lineage (NCBI taxonomy): Eukaryota > Metazoa > Chordata > Actinopteri > Cypriniformes > Cyprinidae > Garra > Garra rufa. The sequence continues at coordinate 774,215 of NC_133379.1, forward strand.
GAACTTGTTATGTTAGGGGCCTCTAGCTAGTCCATGGTGGAGAAGAACATCTGTTTATAATAATAATGGTAAATCTAAGGACCATCAAGAATTTAGATTGACATGTGTGCGTGAGAAGGCAGGTATAAAACCCTGCCTCGACAAAGCTAAGTTAGTTCTCTCTAGGACCAGACTGCAGAGCCTGTTCTCTGTGGATGCTTTCCTTTAGGGGCTCGGCTTAATTGTTTCGGCAATAAAGTCTATTCTTTTGGTATCAAAACCCAAGTCTCAAAAATGTTTCTTCAATCGAGGAAGAGGGGAACCACTTCATATTGGCGTTGTCGGCAGGATGGAAAGGAGCACGGGTGAAAGACCATTTTGGGCTGTCTGGACTGAGCAACATAAACAGTGGCCACTAAAAAAAGGTAGGCAGTTTTTGCTTGCATAATTAGTTTGTGTTGTTCAGCCAGGTCTGCCCAGGATGGTAAGAACACTCAGATATTTGCTCTTCCAAATTTAAAAATAATAAAAGGGGTTTTGAGTCTAAAAGAACTAAATGCATGCATTGATCTGTGTTTTCTGTTGTTTGGGTTTTGAGAAGAATAGGGAATACAGATTTTAATATTTTTATAAGTGTAAAGTTTGTTAGATGTTTAAAGTGTTAAAAGAGAAGTCCTAGGCAAAAGACCTACAAGAGGTAGGCTTTATTTCTGCAAGGGTTGCCTTCATTGTGTAGAGGAAGTGAATCAATGAGACAGAGCGCAAACTTGCCAGATTGTTTCCCTGTGTTGAGGAAGTGTATCAGGGAATGTTAAGTTGTTTAAGTGTATTTGATTTGTTTTGTGTAAGAGCTGAATATGATCTGTGTTTATTGTTAAGTGGGCCTTGAGGATAGCAATAAACGTGAAGCAGATAAAGTAAAGTCCTATGGATACCGCTCTGTAGAGGAGTTAGGAGGTTACAGAGGTAATGATAGGCAAAAATCCTTCAGAGTACTGCTTTTTTACTGTTTTTAAGGAAACTTTTCAGTGAAAGAGCGAGTAGAACTGACAGGTCACTCAAGAAGAGTGTAGAGTAGTCTGTGTAAATGTGTGTGTCAATGTCAGTGTCTGTGTCTGTGTGAGTGAGGAGAAAAACTCCAGAAAAGGGGGGACCAGATGTGCGTGCCCCTCCCGGACAAACACTTGAGTGTGGTCAGATTGGAGAGAGAGCCCTGAATAATAGGGACTAATAGATAATAATAAATAAAGAAAATGTTGGTTAAAAATTATAAAAGAAATAGACTTTGCAAAGTACTATAGTAAGAGATTCTTGATAGATGAATAAATAAGATTGCACGTGCTTAAGAACATAATATTTTATATCTAATGACGTCTAAAATTTGTATCTTGTTATCCCTGTAAGACAGTATGGAAATTAATCCATTACAGAGTTTCAGAGATTTGGGGTTGAGTTAACTAAAAGATAACTTGTGTAATGCAATGTGGAATAAGAACAAGATTGGGTGACCAAGTTAATAGAAATTATGATTTAAAGGCCATAGACATTTTAAAATAGTAAAGGGAACTTGGTGAATAAATATATGCTGATAGGGAAAAATTCATTCAGCATTACAAGATTATTCTGAACAATCTATGTGAATTTAAAACAAAAAATAGAATGGAAATCTTTGTTTCACAATATGCATGCCATGCTTTTGTAGAAAGAAGAAGGATCATTTTGTTTATTGTAGTATACTTAGATAATAAAGATAGCTGTTTTCTGCATTTTGCAAAGAAGAAACTGCTTGCTATTTTCGCAATGAAGAACTTGCTTTACTAAAATAGAATAAGGGAACTGCTGTTTTTAACCAGATGAAAACGACCATTGAAAGATCTGGCTGAAAAGTGAAATTTAGTTAGAGCTGATTGCTCAGACACAATTGATGTCATAGTTTACTAAGATCCAGTTTGATTAATGCAGTCTCTTGAGTGTTAACATTTCAGATGACTTCGGGAACAGTGCCTTGACAAAGGAAAGCAAAGAACTGGAGTCTGTCTAACACTGTGATGAAGAAGCAAAGACAAGGCTGCGGAGAGAAGAAGGGGGAGGGGCTGATGGACTTTCAACCCCCCTCCTAAAAGAGTAACACACACTCCTGTATGGAGAAAGACTGACTTAAAGCAGGAAAAGGTGAACATTTCACTTGAGACTTTTCCTGAGAATGAAAAGAACATACGGAAATGCAAAACTCTGGCAGGATCAAGCAAAAGCCAGACTGAGGAGAAGCAAAGAAACATCGGAGAACATACAACCCAACATCAAGCCTTTGACTGCCATCACAGACTGACGACCCAGTGCAACAGTCAAACAGCTCCAACAGAAGAACTTTCATCACTTCCCATCGTGTGCCCAGGTGCTGCATATCTAATGATCACTATAGAGACTGCTTCAAATTTAATAATTAATTTTAATAACTTAATATTGATTATTCACTGGTCTCACAGCAGCTCTTTGAATTCTGTGTTTTAACTAACATTCTTGATCTGCTTTTCATTAGGTACCAGTCCAGCCTTATGTCTTAAAGGAAAAGAACTTTTGACAGAAAGAGTGGGTGCTTAACTCACCAATCAGATAAAAATGGAGCTGGATTTGGCGTAGAGAGGGTTATTTCATTAACCAACTAGGGGAAATGTACAGGTGAATTATCGATACAAATGCTGAGCTTTTATGGAAAAAAGGGGGACAGACAAGATGTCTAATAGGAAAAATAGGGCTGAGAAAATAATATGTTGGTCACTTAATTTTGTTTATGGACATTTTGGGGATAGATTGAGGAAAAATAATAACCATAAAGTTCCAAAATCATGAAAATTACAAATGCTGTCAACACTGGGGGAAATGAGATAGAAATGTTGATATCCATGGATCCTAGATTATGCTGAAAGCTTTTATGCTCTTCTCTAAGATACTCATGAGCAATAACAAAAAGTATATGATGAAAATTTAAAGTAGACAAGTAAATGACATTTGAGAAATTACAGTTGGCTCTTAATTGCACAATGCCTAGAATAATTATTATGAACCAAATAATCTGTTAGATTTTGATGAGGAAAAAAGAAAAAGGTCTACATAGCAATGTTAAATAAACTATGTGGGGACAGAAGTTACCCAGTTGCATAAAATGATGTTTAGAACCTATGGGAAATACAACCAAAACTACACTTAATAGAGGCTGATAATGAAAAAAGCTTACGTTAGTCTATTCAAAAGCTGAGGCTAAAATCGTTCATTCACAATCAGCTAAGGTTGGACGAAAATAAAAAAATGAAGTTAGCCAAAAAGTGTGTGTGTGTGTGTGTGTGTGTGAAAGGGAGAGGAAAAGTATGAATGATGGTGCGATATGGAGTGAAAGATAGTGTCTGACGAGACACTGAGGCAAATCAATTATTTTGCCAAAACAGCTGTATGCAAATTTGAAATGTGGGCCCACAGGGCAAGTTATGCCCAGTAAAATTATGACCATGGATGAATTTGGTTAAGTTTCCTGGTCAGCACCTAGGTTATTGTTGTGGCAGAAAGGAAAAACAATGCCACAATTGCGCAGCGTATCGCATGGGAAGGCAAAGCAAGCAAGCTTGCTCTGTCCACCCCACATCTAACTTCCTTTTCAGCAAATCATCAGAGAGCTGATTGTGTGTCAAAATGAAAAATATTGTTTTCTGACTGTTAACATGAATAAAGTGGGTTGAGTGTTTTCCTGGTTGAAAGGCCTATGCTACTGAGCATGATATGTCTAAGAAATTATCCAATGAAAGTAGAACTGAGCTTATAAAACAAAGTGAAAACTGATTTTGCAAATTGTTGAGAATGAATTGGAAACTAATTAAAACTAGTAACAATGCAATTCATGTAATAAAACCCAGCTCATTATATTGATAGCAATGGATATGAGAGCCCAGGGGCCAGGACAGCCCTTAACCCACATGACATTTCCACAGGTCGGACCAAGAAGGATGACCGGCCAGATGAAAAAATTTGCATGTCTGATATCACTAATAAAAATTCTGAAAGTTTCTCTACAGGTAACAGCACAATCAAGGCCAGGAAATGGTTGGCTCCACCAAAAAGAACCATTGAGGATGCAGTTATGATCTCAAGGGAGAATCTTACATCAGCAACATGGTTGCAGAGTGACACCTAGGTCCAAATCTCCCACCTTAAAATGCGCCAACCAGCTTTAACAACCCTACACAGCATGAAGCGAGGGATCAAGGACGTGCTAGTAACGACCCTCTCTTGCCAACGAGGGAAAGACCATCGCAACGGCTCGTAAAGAGTCACCCTGGTGAAGATGTAGGCCAACAAATGGAAATGAGGAAATGGAAAGAGAATGAAAGTTGAAACAGACAATGAGAAAGAACGCAAAAAGAAAAAGACAAAGACAGAGAATGAAGCAGACATGTAAAATTGTGTCATGAAAGAACTTTTGATATTAGAAAGGCAGGATCTTTTTACTTCTCCCCTAAAATCAAGTGTGAATGAGTGGGGAGGAGGGTTTTTGGTCCTGCAGCTTTACCAAGTGCTATTCTATAATCTGGTCATTAGTAATGAAGCAATGTGACCTACCTTAGTCACCAGCTAGTGATACCGAATTATGAAGCTACTCTGAGTAAAGACAGGCAAAGGTGAGACTCAATAAGTCTCAAAGGGGGAAGGTTGAAGATTTTATTCAGGCAACATGCTTTGCATGCTGAGAAGCTGCTTGAAGAGAGAGAAAGAAGATGACGAAGGCGACAAATATCAGTAAAGTGATTGACCAGCTGCCCCATGCCAAGGTGGACGTCTGGCTGACAAAGGTAAATGAACATACAGTGGTGTATGGGAGCTGAACACGCAGCGACATCACTGTGTGGGAGTAATCTGAGGTCAGTACAGGCCAACGAATGACAGCAAGGAGAAGTTAGCAGGAGTTAGCAGGTGTCACATGGCAGTACCTGACAAGAATGGTACAAATTGAATTAAACAGGAAGATGAGGAAAATGAAGAAATCCCTAGAGACAGAACCGAGTCTGCAGATATTAGCAACAAATATGATCGTTCTGATCTTGCTCACTGCTACTCTGATCGAGAAGGCCGAGATGTCCAAGAAGTAAAGGCAGGAGATGAACACTAGCTGGACCACCCAGATCCTGCCCACTCCTATGCCAGCAACATGTGGTGGAGACTGATTAGCCACAACAAGGCAAGAAATCATCTGATCAAGGCGAAAAGTGAAATTGGCATGAAAGTAATTTCACTGCAAGATCACAGCAAATATTTAAGCTTGGGAAGAGACAACCCTGTTCCGAAAGAACATTAACTATAAAATAGCCTTTAAGTTGATAAGTCGAAGTGACAAGGTATGAACTGATAAGTTTCATGAACACTATGAAGGTAATGATGGAGGCATCAAGGAAGACCTGCAAGGACTAAGACAGCACTGCGAAACCAACTCGTCTTTGACCAGCTCACTGCATCTACGGGGGATGTGTACAATAGTGGAGACTACATGTTGTACATATATTCCAGACAATGATGCAGATGAACACATGATAGACCTAGGCATCCATAACATGACTAAAGCAATAGAAAGTCTGACCGCAAGAGAAATGAATACTGATGATAATGTATGGGGATGAAACTGGTTTAAAGGAATTATGGTAGAAAGCTGAACACATTAGATTAATTGCCCTCTCAGCACTAGCTATGTTGCAATGTATGTGGACTTGTTGTAATGTGCATGATCAGAAGAGTTGTGAATTCAACATGAAATCTTCAATAGCTCACCACATGGTAATATCAAATGTCATAAGGTTAGATATAGTAAAATTGGGAGGTAAATGTTTCATAGAGAGAAGCAGACAGATAAATACCCCTTCAGAGTACTTTGGTTAGTCACTGAGTAGAATCTTAATTAGGAAACAGCACTGTGGGAAAAGTGAGACGTGAAACGTCTCAAAGGGGGAAATATGAAGAAGATTTTTATTAATCAGAATCAAGTATAATCAATGTGATTATAGCCATATATGCATCAAATTATTTTACTATTATAAATCATGTGTCTTTCTGGATGTGTAAGGGCCTGCAGGAGAATGGAATGTGCAAACATTGCAAAAGTCACATATGGTGGACCTCATATGATGACGCTATATGGTTTGTTTTGACATTAGACAAAATATATGGTGAGGCCCACTAGCCAGGCCATGTCCACTAGAGAGGCCAGGGTAAGGAAGAACTTGTTATGTTAGGGGCCTCTAGCTAGTCCATGGTGGAGAAGAACATCTGTTTATAATAATAATGGTAAATCTAAGGACCATCAAGAATTTAGATTGACATGTGTGCGTGAGAAGGCAGGTATAAAACCCTGCCTCGACAAAGCTAAGTTAGTTCTCTCTAGGACCAGACTGCAGAGCCTGTTCTCTGTGGATGCTTTCCTTTAGGGGCTCGGCTTAATTGTTTCGGCAATAAAGTCTATTCTTTTGGTATCAAAACCCAAGTCTCAAAAATGTTTCTTCAATCGAGGAAGAGGGGAACCACTTCAATGTCAGGGAAAAAAAGAAGGCTCCGGCGAAGAGGTGGTGGCCGAGACCGCAGAAAGCGTTCGTCCAGTTTGCTTCTCTGCGGCTCGGCTTGTTTCTCGGCTGGCCAATCGAGATTTAATGTGGTGACAGCGGGAGTAACCACCTCTAAAAGCTCCTCGTACTGGGGGGAATGAGGGGGTGATTCCTCATCGGCACCCTCCACATCCACCTCCTCGGAGAAAGACAGGAGGAGTGCCGCACCCTCTCCCCAGGGGGAAGAAGCCGCAGAGCTTCGTTTCGACGCAGTTTGAAGTTCCTGGAAGGGAACACACCATACTTACTGTGAAACATGGTGAGGAAAATAGATGCTGCCAAGTACATCCAAATTCTTTAGGAAAACCTGTGTCCCTCTGCTAGACACCTGAAGATGGGCAGGTCATTCACCTTCCGTCACGACAATGAACCTAAACATACTACCAAAACAACAACGAAATTGCTTAAGGATAAGAAGGTGAATGTCCTTGAGTGGCCAAGTCAGAGCTCTGACTTAATCCCAATTGAAAATCTGTGGATGGATTTGAAGAGAGCTGTCCATTGCCGCTCACAACAGAATTTGACTGAACTTGAGCATTTCTGCAAGGAAGAATGGGCAAATATTCCCCAATCAAGATGTGTAAAGCTAGTACAGACATATCCAAAAAACTGATGGCTGTAATTGAAGCAAAAGGTGGCTCTACGAAGTATTAAATCAGGGGATGATGAATTTTCCAAGCCTGTTATGTTGTTGTTGTTTTTTTGTTTGTTTGTTTTTGTTTTTTATTAATTTGCAGAACTGTTGTATTTTTTTTTTCTTTCATTGAAATTAGAAATAAAACTGTAAAAGTTATTTGAAATGGGGGTTTGATTTCAGGCTGTATGAGAAATAAAGTAACTATTTCAAGAGGTATGATGATTTTCTATAGGCACTGTATATATTAAATTTATATATGAAATTATATATGAAATTCCAAACAATTGAAGGAACATGTTGTGTTGACATTAAATTTGATGAAATCTGAATATCAGAATATTCATAAATCAGAGTATTGCTTAAAAAAAGATCTCTACAATATATTAAAGATGTGACTATAAGACAAGACAACAAATAGGCTAAAAAAAAGAGGAACATTTAAAATTGGAAAAATGTTTTCTGTCTATGCTGTCTCTGAACACTCTGAACAATTATTTTAAAGCTTAATATTCTACATCTATATGATTCTCCTCTCATCCCTTTTAACTTGACAGATTGAACTTCATGCCTTGACTTTCTTGCTGTTCTTTCTTTCCTTTTTTCCATCTCTGACTTGAATTTCAATAGCAACAATAAAATAACCAGTAAATGTTGATTTATTTATTGAATTAGGGCATAATTACTGAAGGTTAAAGGTCAGCCCACTTTACATGAATCCGACTGGCCCACTTTATGTAACACATTCAGCAAAAGTTGGCCAGCAATATTTAAGCACTTTACAAGAAAACTAACAAATTTTTTACAAATTTTATTCTTTGCATTTTATTCCCTTTTGATGGTAGTATTGAATAAAACTGAATTGCCACAATAATGTTTGTGTTCATTTAGTCATATGTATTATTTTCTATATTATTCATTTAATTTAATCTTATTTTATTATTAATTCATTTTATTTTTTATTTTATTTTATTTTTATTTCAGAGTATATTTACCTATACATGATGATTATACTTCATATAAACGAAGAATATTTTACATAAGATATTCAGTGGGGACATTCAAGGCCTTTCAGGCCCATTTCAGCCTAATTGATATTTTATTTTGTGTGGCAGATATAGATGATAATAGCTTTAGCTCTTTAGCTCCATCTAATGTTGAAGAAGGAATATTCAATGGGGATATTCAACTTCAGGCCTAACTTAAATCTTGATCTAGTACTTTTATTTATTTATTTTGTATATCAGATATAGATGATAATAGGAAGGGCAATTACTAGGACTCTAGCTCCATCTAGTGTTAAACAAGGAAAGTAACTTAACTAGAAACACTACATTAACAAGGTCGAGAGACATTCAATTTATATTTAACACACTAAAATAATGTATGCAGGCTTTGAGGTAAAAATAGGTTGTTGTTAAGTACTTCACACGTAATTGCAAATTGAAGACCATTCTGATTAAAAGGCATTTTAATTAGCATGATTAAACATTATGAGGTAATTAGCTGTAACTAATTAGTTGTATCAGTTGAATAATAACATTTAAATCCATTCACTGCCATTTAAATAAAGTTAATTTGGAGGCACTGCTACCACAGCATTTGGAGAATGGCATACTGCTGAACCTGAAAGAAAGAGCTTTTAAACAATAGATGTGAGCAGTGATTTATACTTCTCCCCCTGTTTGGCCTTTTGAGTGGCATATTGCAAATATACCTGTCAGTTTGACTGCCTGTTTGAGAAGGATCTTCTATCTGACCTTCCCCCAAACTATCCTGCCATGACACGCATGAGCACTCTTGATTACTGGAATCAAAGCTTCTCCTGTGTCAGCAAGAAATGTGCCACTGCAATCAAGTCAAAACTGCAAGGCCAGAAACCAGCTTACCCTGCAAAGTGCAGTCTTGGTGATAAGGAAACTCTCAAGTTCAACTTTTAGTATTAGCATTTAAATTAGAATTAAAGCTTGAAAGCATAGTTAGCCTACCTGCATACAGTGCATTCAGAAAGTATTCAGACCTCCTTCAATTTTGGTAATTTAAAATTAACAATGACAATGTGAAAACAGAATTTCAGAAATGTCTGTAAATTTATTAAAAAGAAAACTAAAATATAACATTTACACAAGTATTCAGACTCTTTGCAACAGCATTTTAAATTTAGGCCAGGTGCCTCCCATTTCTCTTGATCATTGGTGAGAAGTTTCTACACCTTGACTGGAGTCCACCTGTGGTAAATTAAATTGATTGGTCATTATTTGGAAAGGCACACAGCTCTCTATAAAAGGCCTCACAGCTAACAATGCATTTAAAAGTAAAAACCAAGCCATGAGGTCAAAGGTACTACCTGCAGAGCTTAGAGACAGGATTGTATCAAGGCACAGATCTGGGGAAGGCTACAAAAGATTTCCGCTGCACTGAAGGTTCCCAAGAGCACAGTGGCTTTCATAATAAAGTTTGGAACAACCAGGACTCTTCCAAGAGCTGTTTATCCAGCAAAACTGAGCAAATGATGGATAAGGGCCTTGTCTAGACTGGTGACCAAGAAGCTGATGGTCACTCTAGTTGAGCTCTATGATCATATATGCAGATGGGAGAAACCTACAGAAGGACTAACATCACTGCAATACTGGTAACTTTACAATACGTGTGCACACGCATTAATTCATGTTTAATTAATGCACAGATAATCACGAGTTAATGTATAATTAATGAAGAACTAAACAATAATTTATTAATGATTACTACATCAGCAACTAATGCAAAAAATGCTTTTCTTACTTAGATTTTTCATCTTGTTTCCAGCCAAAATATCAGAACATTCTTAAATCAAGAAGCATTTTCTAGACGAGTAAAAATGATTGTCTTGTTTTCAGAAAAAGTCTAAATTAAGTGTGTTTTTGCTTGAAACGGGCAAAATAATCTGCCAATGGGGTAAGAAAAATAATCCTGTTTTCTGTTTGAAATAAGATTTTTTTTCTCACCCCATTGGCAGATTATTTTGCTTGTTCTAAGCAAAAAATCACTTAATTTTGACTTGTTTTTTCTGAAAACAAGACAATCATTTTTACTCGTCTAGAAAATGCTTCTTGATTTAAGAATTTTCAGATATTTTGGCTGGAAACAAGATAAAATCTAAGTAAGAAAAGCATTTTTTGCAGTGTGATCATTCTATATGATTCATAGATTAAGTAATCAATACATTGTTATTAGTTAAATGTGTCATAATGTATTAATTCCCTAATAACCCCTTTTATTAACTAAGTGTAAATTAATGTATTAATTTGTAACGATCGGCCTTATCTGTAGATGTTAAAGTGATTTAAAAGGGATAAGATTATGCTGTGTGAGATAAAATAAGTGTTTTAAAAAGATGAGACAACGACAAAAGTAAAGTGAATAAATAAATGTATTTACAATATTCACAAGGAACTAAAACACAATAAAACCAGAATAACGTCTCTAGGTTACGTATGTAACCATGGTTCCCTGAGAAGGGAACGAGACACCGCGTCCCCTAGGAGTCGCTATTGGGGAACGCTGCAGCGTGACTCGTGTCTGAAGAATGCATATAGAAAAACTCCATGAAATGGCCGGCGACAGCGTATGACGTCACCGCGGCGCGCACGTCGCTGCTGGTGCGTCACTACCGGGCGACACAGTATAAAGAGTCGCCGAAGTATACATACACCCTTTTGAGAAAGTGCCCAGGGTTTAGCGTGGGACACTTACCCTAGTAAAATGGGATTTGGAGACTGTTTTCCCCCATTTTGGGGGTTTCATATTAAAGCTCCATATTTGTCATAGGATGACAAGAATTAAAATAGGGGAGGAACCCTCCCTGTTTAGAGAGGGGAGCAATGCTACACCCCAATCAGGACAGACAGTCCGCAAACTGTTAGTCGACTGATGAAATCATCGAGCTACTGACCATCATGATAGTGGACGCAGACAGCGGACAGACCCCTAACCCCGACTTGCAGGGAGGAACATCCGTCCTTAAAAAGGGCAATGCTCTGAAGGGACCCTTTAGTGTAAAGGGGAGCATACTAGACCCAGTCCACATGGATGCCTACTAGGAGAAGGTGGTGCTCAGGAATTACCCTTCCTCGGAAGGGGAGCATACTCATCCCACTAGGAGCCGTGCTCTAAAACGGGACCCTTGCGAAGGGGAGCGAACGTGCTCAAATCAGGACCTTGAGAAAGATAGGTTATTTCTTCCTTAGCCAAGGGAGAAAAATTCACCATGCAGCAGTGGCGCTGCTTTGAGGGAACCCTAAAGGGTGAGCTGCCAACAGCCTGAAGAGGCTTCAATCGTAGGAGCCTTCGCTTCTAGCATGTTAAGGGTAGGTTTCAAAACCCTGAGAAACAGGGAGAAATGCCAACACCCGCCAGAAGGTGGTGCTCTAGTAGGACCCTTTCCGCAGAAAGGGGAGCAGCCAAGGTCATTTCAAGGTCCTGAAAAAGGGGGGAACTCCTAGTTAGTCATAAAGCCTGAAGGGGAGGTGACACTCGACCCGGAAGTCAGGCGCAGACAGGCTCCTAACCCTGATTAACAGAGAGGAAAACCCACCTGCCAGGAGCAGCGCTCGAGAGGAACCCTTTCTCAAAAGGGGAGCAATCATACCTGACTCAGGAAGCCTGGTGACAGATTCTACCCAAACAAAGGGGAATTTGTCCACACGACAGTGGTGCTACTGACGAACCTTGAATTAAGGTGAGCTGCTGTCGTTGAAGAGCTCTGAGAGGACCCTTTCCGCGGAAAGGGGAGCTACTAAAGTTACTTCAAGTTCCTGAGAAGATTGCTCCTGGATAGTCATGGTGACAGACTCCTAACCCTGAAGGCCAGGGAGGAACGCCCGTCCTGATGAGGGGCGCTCATTGGGGACCCTTTCCTCGGAAAGGGGAGAGCCCAGCTCGTGCGTGAGGCCTGAAGAGTGAGAATCAGCCTGGACAAGAAGGACAGGCCTCTAACCCAGATGAACCGGGAGGAGAACCTGGCTCTGTCAGCGAGAAACAGTACTCTAAATAAACCCCTTCCGCAGAAAGGGGAGTACTACCTCGGTTGAATCGACCCTGCCCTCGGGCTAACAGGGGGATCGACAGACCCCAGTCTAGGTGGACTTATGTTCCTGTCTCAACGGGACATAAATCCCCCGGAGCAGGAACTTATGAGGATAGACTCCTAACCCTGAAGGCCAGGGAGGAACGCCCATCCCGCCGAGGGGGCGCTCGTTAGGGACCCTTCCCTTGGGAAGGGGAGAGCCCAGCTCGAGAGTGAGCCTGAAGAGTGAGAATCAGCCTGGACAAGAGGGACAGGCTCCTAACCCAGATGAACCGGGGAGAAAACCTGGCTTGTCAGCGAGAAGCGGTACTCTGAATAAACCCATTCCGCGGAAAGGGGAGTACTACTTTAGTTACTGGAGAACTGAGAAATTGCTCCTTGGAGACAAAACTCAGGAGGTGCTGGAAAGAACCTTCGGCTGATAAGATCACTTCACAGGATCTAAAGTCCACAGAGAGAGTCTGGAAGAGGGATTCTCAGAAAAAGGCCTGCAAAGGACAAATGTTAAACATGCCAAGGGCAATCCTAAGAAAAAAACTTAGGGAGCTTACCTTGAAGAGGACATAAGTCCTATGTCTAACATATGCTGAGAGGGTGGTTTACCGCACGACCTGTGGCGTGGATAGGACGAACACTGCCGTAACCATAACCCGTAGGATCAGAGGGGGAGCATCCGCCGTGAACTCGTCGTGTTTTTCTCTGAGAAGCAAAAACACAACACACAGGCCTGAGACAGTATTAACATAAGAACCGCTGCGTGCAGGGAGCTCATGTTGTAGGGCTCGGACCTGGGCCTTCATGGAGTGAAGGACTCAAAGGCAGTGATCTACCTAGCCCAAGTCACATAAATCCAGAAAGGCCAATGAGCCTGGGAAAAACTAACAGATCAGTGAAAGACCTCCGGTTAGTCCTCCTGAAAACAGCCCAAACCAGCAGAGTGGGCTATCTATTTAAACCCTAGCAGGGGAGACAGCACCATCTAGGCAAGAGCTTAAAAGTACTGCTTTTCTGTTTTCAAACAAAAAGTAATCAGTAAGCCCACACACAGATATCCGCAGATATCTGCATGCGTAGGAAGGACTACCAGAGGTAAAAACTGACTGAAAGCCTCCAGCCCTAAAGTAGGAAGAATTAACATACAGCTAGCCTCAGACAGCTGTAGTTAATAAGACTGTTCTGCCATGATCTGCATAATCATGGTCGAACTAGTCTAGGAAAATCTCTCCCCTTTATATGTACACATATACGCATACATAACATGCATATGTATATACATGCACACATATATTTTATGGCAGTAAATTAACTCCACAATCGCGACGCGCAGCACATATTCGGCTCCCGCGGGAGCTAAACAAGCTCCGCCCAAACGCCAAATTCCCTCGGGAATAAAACAAGCAAGGAGCCGCTGGCGACGCCGCGAATGCGTCTGTTAATGCCGCGAGAGGCAAACACACTCATGCAAAATGAGGAACAGAGAAACTCACCTCCCTCCTTTGCGTACTGCGTTTTCGCGATAAGCCCATTAGTCCCTCGGGAGCTGGACGAGCTGTAATTTACCACACCCACGTAGCAGAGAGTCGTAGCAAGTGGGTATGAGAGGGTGCCTCTCGTTACAAACAAGCAATGAATGCACCGATTGCATTCTACTCTCTCAAGAGGTAATCTTGCTTGCGTTCTCCCCTCACAGCTCGGCAGTGTGAAAGTGCGGGTATCAGATTACCACACACGTCACCAGCAGGCCTCCAGTGAGAGAATATGCACTCCTAGACATAAGGTGCGTCCCGATCGACAGGGTCCCTACGCAGTGTTCACTGCTCCCTACTCCCTAGCACGGTATATCCGTTGAAGTGGACTTCGCTGACAATAATCGCTCATTTGGAATGCCCTGGAACGTCATCAAAGCAAATCAACGGCAGGGTCACGCAGATTATGATTTAACATTATAAATATTGTAATTTATTTTACTTTCACATTTAAATACATATAAAATACATATAAACGTATGTATCTAAAAAAATATAGTCCAAATGTATATGTTTAGACCGTTAACAGATTAACAGATTTTTGTGGTTTTATCTCACACACTTTTTTCCCCCCACACAGCCTATATTTAACTATCCTGTGATAACATTAAATAAAACAAGACAGAGCTTCACCTCGCCAGTTTTACTTTCATTCATAAAATACAATATGTAAATGTAACATGAATCGCCATAACCATTCATAAACACTCTAATTTGTATAATAATAACAACATTTATTGCAACCTCTTCATTTCAGAGCCTTAAAAAAAACTTAAACGGCTCTGCTCCATCATTGCTTCGAACTGGTGACGCGGTGCGCAATGACAGTTGGGTAGTTTTCCCCGTCCACTTCCTGTGAAGTGAAGTACTGATGTTCCCTTATTCCCTATGCCGTTCGCAGTGCCCTTCGAACTGAACATGTTCGCTCCCTTTGGTTTGGAATCTCACTTAAGATGGCGGAATACCCTGTGAAGTCCACTTCGCAGTCCACTTACGGTCGAATGGAACGCACCTTTAGAGAAGGCTGAAGACAGCGAAGAGGGTGTATGTTTACTTCGGCGACTCTTTATACTGTGTCGCCCGGTAGTGACGCACCAGCAGCGACGTGCGCGCCGCGGTGACGTCATACGCTGTCGCCGGCCATTTCATGGACTGCGTCCCAATTCGCATACTATCCGTCCTAAATAGTATTCGAAAATAGAATTAGTATGTCCCAAATCGTAGTATGTTCAAAAAAGTATTCCAAAGATTCCCGGATGGTCTACTACTTAACTTCGGAATTCGAAGTGCGGATCAATGCACACTCTAACGGCTAATATTGCCCACACCACATTGCGCGGTGAAAGAGGATTCGATTAGAACTACAAACACGCATAAATTTTTTTTTAAAAACTACAAACATGGAGGATATGTACGACCAACGGACAGGTAGAGAAATTGGTTTGAGAGTGATAAATAATCAGTCTGTAACCTGATAAAAAATATTTTATTAATGTTATCCGCGTTATATTTCATGTGTAGCAACATTATGAACTTTTATAATGATAGGTTTGTTCATTAACGTTTAAAGGCATAATTATGCAAACACAAGAGCAGAGTCCTCGGCTTGAAAGACTCGTGAAATAACGTGCCTCTTCATTTTTCTCTAATACGGTAGGAAATCAAATTAAAACGCAATGTAGATTATGTTAACTGTGATGATTGGACAGGGCAGTTTAAACAGTGACAGGATTCAGGTAACTAAGCAACAGAGCGTCCGTTAAAGAAGGAGTTATGACGAAGTAGTATGTCCCAAAGAAGACTGCCTACTATTCTGCTACATACTCAAAAGTATGTACTTTTTCTTTACAAAAAGAGTACATACTTTTAGGGCATAGTATAAGTAGGCGAATTGGGACGCAGCAATGGAGTTTTTCTATATGCATTCTTCAGACACGAGTCACGCTGCAGCGTTCCCCAATAGCGACCCCTAGGGGACGCGGTGAGAGTTCCCTCGGAAGGGAACTTAGGCTGTTAAAAGCACAGAGTCCTTTGGTTCCATACCATAAAACAGTCCTTAAAATATCCAGCGTGTTGAAAGTTCCAAGTAAAAGTGTCCACCAGTGTATATACAGTCCAAAGAAGTGTAATCCAATAAAAGTGATGCAGGAATGGCAAGTCCTTAAAAGAAACTCCTCAATCTAACAATTTTGGTCAATGACCTAGATTGTTTGTCATGCTGCCTCCTTTATACTGTTTAGTTCCTGATTCCTGTCATGTGACTGATCACATGACAGGCAGACCCAGACTCATTTAAAGACATGCGCACATTAAAATGTTTAAGAGGAATAAAATGGCTAAGACGACATGAAAACCTATTAAAACTCAAATATACATAAAATCATAATATATCGAGCAGGTTAAAACATGTCCTGTGTGACAGTGTCACAAATTACCAAAATGGGTTCAAGCCATGTAGCCTATTTCAACTTGCAGTTGGCTGCTTTAATTAAACATTAGCTATTACTTAACAATTAGTTAATAGTTTTGTGCCTCAATAAGTAAAGTCATAACATAATGATATCTTTGCAAATCATTAGCTAATGAGTAATTAAAGCAGGCAACTGGAAGTTGAAGTACATAGCTTTGACCACTGTGGTAACTAACACATGAATTTATTAGTTAATAAAATAAGTTATATGCAATACATTATGGCACAATTAACTAATAACAATTTACTGATTACTTAATCTATGAATCATATAGAATGTTCATTAGTTGCTCATGTAGTAATCATTAATAAATTGTTTAGTTCTTCATTAATTATACATTAACTCGTGATTATCTGTGCATTAATTAAACATGAATTAATGCTTA
This sequence comes from Garra rufa, assembly GCF_049309525.1. Lineage (NCBI taxonomy): Eukaryota > Metazoa > Chordata > Actinopteri > Cypriniformes > Cyprinidae > Garra > Garra rufa. The sequence continues at coordinate 790,910 of NC_133379.1, forward strand.
TTTGTGCACACGTATTGTAAAGTGTTACCGCAATACTCCATCGATCTGAGCTTTATGGCGATGTGGCCAAACTCAATCCTCTCAGCAGTAAAGACACGTGAAAACTTCATTAGGAATTTGCAAAACAGCACCTAAGGAGACTCTAAGAAACAAGATTATCTGGTCTGATGAACCTAAATTCTAAGCATCATGTGTGCTGGTAGCAGCCTCGTGCTGTGGGGCTGTTTTCAGTAGTAGGGACTGAGGGACTCATCAGAGAAGAAGAAAAGTTCAATGCACCAAAATACTGAGATAGCCTTAATGAAAACCTAGTCCAGAGCATTCAGAACCTCAAACTGGGCTGAAGGTTTAGCTTGCAACATGATAATCACCCTAAGCAACAGCCAAGGTAACACAGGTGTGGCTTAGGGACAACTCTGTAAATGTTCTAGAGTGGTCCAGCCAGAGCCCTGACCTGAAACCTATCGAACATCTCTGAAGAGACCTGAAAATGGCTGTCCACTGACTATCCCCATCCAACCTGACCATGCTTGAGAGGATTTGGAAAAAAGAATGGGAGAATATCCCCGATTCAGGTGTGCAAAGCTTGTTGCATCATACCCAAAAAGACTTGAGGCTGTAATTGCTGTCAAAGGTGCTTTAACTACAGTGAGGAAAAAATGTATTTGAACCCCTGCTGATTTTGTACGTTTGCCCACTGACAAAGAAATGATCAGTCTATAATTTTAATGGTTTATTTTAACAGTAAGAGACAGATTAACAATACAAATCCAGAAAATGCATTTCAAAAAAGTTCAAAAAATTGATTTGCATTTTAATGAGTGAAATAAGTTTCTGATGCCCTATCAATCAGCAAGATTTCTGGCTCCCAGGTCTCTTTTATACAGGTCACACACTGAGATTAGGAGCACTCTCTTAAAGGGGTCATCAGATGCAAAACTCACTTTTACATGTTGTTTGAACATTAATGTGCGTTGGCAGTTTGTGTACACAACCACCCTGCAATGCTAAAAATCCACCCAGTGATATTTTTTAAATCTTTAAAGTAATATCCCCTTTTTAAAATTAGGTCATTCTCAGCTTCTTGTCGGTGTGACGACACACCAACAAAGGCTACTCCCACGATAGTTGATTGACATGAACACTTTATCTTAGACCTGCCCTCACCGAGCTGAAACAGTCTGACTCCGATCGCCATTGTGTCGACCCAGGTGTAGGGGAAGACAAGAATGTCTCAGATTGAGCGATTGAGGTGTTCTGTTGTTGGATGTAATAATGAACATATAATCTTTGCAAATGGCCTTTCTTAATAATGTGCTTGTTAGCAAGTTTGGAGGAGGAGGAATGCTGCCTATGACCCCAAGAACACCATCCCCACCGTCAAACATGGAGATGGAAACAATATGCTTTGGGGGACAACTGCATCGCATCAAAGGTTCGATGGACGGGGCCATGTACATTGAAAATAGACATTTCTAAAAGTCTGTTTTCACTTTGTCATTATGAGGTATGGTATCAGGCTGCAACATAACAAAATTGAAGAAAGTGATGGGGGTCTGAATACTTTTTGAATACAATGTAACTACTAGATTCATATTCTTTATGAGAAAACATCTTTCAGTTCCAGGAATGTTATAATATATTACCTTTTAAAAGGTTTGTGTCAGTAGGATTTTGTAATGTTTTTTAAAAATATATTATGCTCACCAGTGCATAGTAATATTGTAAAATATTATTCAAATTTAAATATATTTTAATAAGATATTTTGAAGAATGATGGTAACCAAATTGTTGACATCAATAGCTACCAACAACTATTTGATTAGCGACATTCTTCAAAGTATCTTATTTTGTGTTCAACAAAAGAAAGAAACTCATATGGGTTTGGAACAACATGAGGGTGAGTAAATGTGTGATGAATGTAGTTTTTATAGCTCTACCATCTCTCCTGAAGTCTCTATTGAAGCCAAGAGCTAATTAACCTTACTATTCCTGTGAAAGCACACAGAGCAAAAGGTTAAATGGTGGGGCCTATGAAATAATGAATATTTAATATTGTGATTTGATGATTTATGATAAACTTGGCCTCTATATCAAATCCTTCATTCCTGACTATGAACTTTTTAAAATTCATTAACAAAATCAATTGCATCCCCTCATTAAAAGGGATTTTAAAAGGGCTGAAAGGGTTAATTGCATAAATCTTACCAGTAACAAATTATTGAAGGTGATGAGCATTCATAGTACAGTCCTTCAGAAGTATGAGACTATATTTTCCATGGATCACAGGTGGTTTCTTCTTTAATGAGAATTGTGATGGATTTACAGTATATTAAGGTTCTATTTTGCAGAATTATAACAGATTCATAAAACAAAAAAAACCAACATTTGATTAATTCAGATATCTTATTATCATCCTCTGCCTGGCACAAAGACACTGGCTAAGCATAACTAACAAATTAAATACTGTAAGCATTTAATAATATTGTGCATACAGCAGTGCATACAGTATAATATTTAAATACTATTTATATATTATAGGTTACATTTAGATATTATATAATATATTTACATCAGCCATATTTACACAAATCAGGCAGTAGTATATTGTTCACATGCACTAACACACAAAACTTTAGGTAGGTAAACCATATACTTCCAGTATCTCTTTTCTACTGTCTTGCATCCATGTCATAAAAATCCTGGTTAGCTGTTTGCTTAGCTTTTGGCTTCAGAGCTCTATTATCCCTATAGTCAGTAAAAAAAAATGCTGTACATTAGTTCGATGTTATTGACACTTTAAAAAATCATTTACCTAACATTAATGCAAAATAAATAAATAAACGAACAAACACGTAAATACAAGGAAAGTTTACTTTTGTGACCTTGTGAGCTGACTGATCAACTCAGGGGCCTCATGAACAAATGTCCTGCACATTAAAAAAAATACAAGACATAAAGAGACTTCAAATGCAAATAAATACCATAGAGTGCTAGTCTGTGAAGACCTTCTACCATCATGCTTTAGATTTTTTCCAGTTGGCATACAGTGGGTCTGAAGCCAAAACTTCTGTTTACTCTAGATTTAGGATAAAAAGAACAAAAATATTCCTGGTGGCCTTATTAGGCTATAATAAGCTAATATATAGTATTAAGCTAAAATGTTTATACACATTAATCATTGGGAGTAATTGAATTGACTTTACGATACATCTCAGTTATCTCAAAGTAACAAAAATGTTGTGATCACAGTCAGCCTAAGCCTATATAGATGCATTTTATTGCATTCAGCTGGGTTTGAGAATGGCAGAGTATTATGTATTATGTTAATCGCAAATTACTGTCCCACACTCCCTCATTTAGAATAATCTGGATCCATGAACAGTACAATAATAAAAGAACTAATGAGACTCAGTATGTCTGGCCTGTTATCACCATCAGTGTCAATGACTTCATAATTCCATTTTTGCTTATGCAAGTCATTAGTATGAGAACTGCATAGACGTTTATGCACGAGGCCCCTGGTGTCTTTCACATCAAACATTCAGACAGCTTTTCCTATAATAAGTAAACTCATTAAGAAGACCATGATGAAGAATATCCACATAAAAAAGCGATCCATGACTTTGGCAACTTTCCGCCACTCCCCGTTTCGTCTCTGTGTGGCCTTCTGTTCATGATAAAAGTTAGCAATGTACTCGATATTCCTCAGGATGTTTTGCTGATGGAATAAACACTGACTTTCAACAAGTATCTCCCTCTTCTTGGCTGATTCTTTCCTAGTTGCTCCGCTCTCACTCACTCTCTCTGCTGTAGCTCCTGCAACTTCTCCATTGTCAATGCCCACACAGGTACCATCTATCCAGCCAAGATGGCACTCTTTGCCTTGTCGTGGTGATATGGTTGGACTGACATTTTCATTTAATTGATCTTTTATCTTCTGTGAACACCCTTCACTGGCTGAAACGCCACGTACCCTCAGAGCGAAGTCCTCACCTCCAGCCTGGCCATTTAAAGGGCAGTTGCTTCTCTTATGCGCAGGTTTGTCTGTGTGCACAGACAGGCAGCTCTCTCCCATATCATAGACAAAGCAAATTCGAGCCAAGTAGTGCAGGATAAAGCGACGTGCCCATGCAGGAACAGGTTGAGCCTCTGGACCGCAGTGGTGTATGTTCATGATGAAGATGGTCAGGGCTGTAGAAGCTGTAATCATGGTCATTGTGGCGATGTAATATTTCCCTGTGGAAATATTGGGATTGATGAACATAGACAGCAAACTTCATTCCAAAGCTATTAGCAATGAATAGATATTTAAAACTACATGTAACCTGAGAATCATTGATTATTTGACCTCAATTGGAAACTTTTTGTAAAGTATTCCAATGGTAAAACCTGTACTCACCCAATAGTGAGTTTGCTAATAAACAGCACCGTTGCAGGCGGTCCCAGTTTCATTAGGAACACTCATCAAAATTATTGACCCATGGCAGGTGCATTGTTTATTGCTTTCCTTCTAAAGCTCCAGAACCTTATTTGCATCTCATACAATCTGATAATTATTTATTTTAGGCCTTGTGGGTGGGGGTGTTTTTTCTTTGGTGAACCACTTAATTGCACACCAAAGGAATCCAAGGGGGTGTTGTGCTGAAGGAAGAATTAACATGTATATAGCATGTGCCCACTTTTATGGGTAGAGAATACAATTGCCAGAACTGATTTAGACAACCAAGACAATCTGGCACAGAGCACACAAGATGTAATAGAAAAATATGGTTCTAATTGTTGATTATATGATCTTCATTGAAATCAAACTGGCTTCAGTTTATGTTCCTGCAGCTCAATTGGTAAAGCTAACAATATCAAGGTAATGGTTCCACAGATCCAGCTTTAGCATCTGTGTTCTGTTGCTATGACTCATCATTATATATTTTGACCCCCAACAAATTTTAACTTGCTGAAGCTTGTTAATTTTATGCTTCATTCAACTTAATTAAAAACAATATTATTTGAAAGCATGTATTAAGTATCAGCAAAATACATATGCAAATTATGTGTTGTTCCGAAAAAATTGTTGCTATCCACTGCTGTCATTAATAATAACATTCTTCATAATCATAAAATCACAGTTACGTTAAAAATAAAAACTCTCACCAATGAGTGGCACATTCTCTGAAGGAGGCATGCTTTCAGCGACCAGAAGCTGGAAGACAGTAAGGGCTAGTAAAACTGTGACCCCTAAAGATACTTTCTCTCCAGAGTCAGCTGGAAGGTAGAAGCCCAGCGGAGCTAAAAAGGAGATCATCATGCAGGGAATGAGCAGATTGAAGATATAAAAGGAAGCTCTTCTCTTCAGGTGAAGTATGTAGGTGATATCTGGATAGGGGTCTGAGCAGCAGCCATAGAGAATAATGTTCTTCTTTGCAGGCATTCCCTGAACCTCCCACTCCACGTTCTCCACAAAGTCAGCCAGATCAGCACTGTCCAGGGCATTATGAAGATCCATCTGGTTGCCATTGTGGGTCCAAGAGCCAAAGGTGAAGCGGCACTGCTGGACATCAAAAGGGAAATAAGACACATCCACTTTGCAGGAGCTCTTGGTTATTGCCGGCTGATCCCACATAATCTGGCCATCATGGCGGATCACCACATTGGTCTCCATAGAGCTGGAGAACTGGTCATCTGCACTGGAGAACAGAAGGTGAAAATCAATGAAATTAAAATTTAATTAGATAATTTAAGTAATACAATGCAAGATATATTAGCTTAAGACTCATTTTAACAGTATATATCTTCATTTTCTTTTTTTTTTAATTTTGTTTGTTTTCTTTTGTCATTTTCTCATGTCAGTAATTTTTTTAGATTTATGATTTTAAAATGTTGGATAAAAATAACTTAATTCAAGACAGGGTCTTTGCAAACATACATTATGAAGTTAAACTAATCTAATTTATGGATATTTAAATATTTTTACAAAATAAAAATACATATAAATATTCTATACAAATAAAAAATATGTAAGACAAACAGGACAATATTACTACTATACATATATAACATTTAAGGAAGAGTTCACCCAAAAATTAAAATGTACTCACCCTCAGACCATCAAAGACATACAGTAGGTAAGTTTGTTTCTTTATTTGAACAGATTTGGAGACATTTACCACAAGTAATCCACATTACTCCTGTCTATCAAATAAAGTTATAGATAAAGTTAAGATATTAATAGACCATGTGGAGTCGTGCAAATTACTTGTAGATTATTGTGATGTTTTTATCAGCTGTTTAAACGTTCATTCTGGTGGCACCCATTCACTTCAAAGGATCTACTGGTAAGCAAATGACATAATGCTAAAAAAAAACTAATCTGCATCTTGGATGGCCTAAGGGTGACTAAAAAAAAAAATAATTTTTGGGAATTTAGTATATTTGGCCTACTCTGATCCTGAATATGTATTTACATTGATGAAGACAACCACATGTCACAGAGTCATATCCATGATGGTCATGTGAATCAGTTTTTTTTATTCATTGTTATGTCACACACAAAACTGTCCACAAGCACTGAATCTGAACTTGCTCTTTAAATAAATTACTTGTCATAGCATGTTTTGTTATGATGAGCTTTCTGGACATGAAAAATAATAAGCAGAGATATCAGGCCATCTACCAGCTATAAACAGCATCAGATCAGCTACTGTAAATCATTGGAAAGAGCTTAGACTTTCTGCCTACATTTGACAAAGCTGCAATGTTATGGCCAAAGCTGTCTCACAGGACGCTTACATGTAAATAGAATTCAGAGATTTTATATATTCATATAATATATATTATCTATTATCTATATCTATCTATCTATCTGTCTATCTATCTATCTATCTATCTATCTATCTATCTATCTATATATCCGTCTATCTATATGTGTGTGTGTGTGTGTGTGTGTGTGTGTGTGTGTGTGTGTGTGTGTGTGTGTGTGTTTGTTTTTGTGACATATCAGGACACAAATTTGTGTAATAACATGGGTATGACATAGGTATTACAAGGAGAGGGTGACTTATGAGGACATTGCCCATGTCCCCACTTTTCAAAAGGCTTATAAATCATACAGAATACGTTTCTTTGAGAATGTAAAGATATGCACAGTCTCCTGTGAGGGCTAGATTTAGGTGTAGGGAAGGTGTAGGGTGATAGCAAATATCGTTTTTTACAGTATAAAAACCATTACGTCTATGGAATGTCCCCACAATTCACAAAAACAAACATGTGTGTGTGCGTGCGTGCGTGTGTGTGTGTGTTTTATTACATGTTTGCTATTAAATTAACTTAGAAATTGTTATAAGAAGAAGAAAGAGGAAACTGACTGGACCCTCCCATAAACAAGCAGTTGATGAGAATGTACAGCCTGTGTCTTTGGCAACAACAAACTGATGGACAGGACAGGACATTCAGTTGGTGGCTGAATCGATGAAACCCAATACCAATCCGACCTACTTGTTATATAGGACAATATCGGGTCTCCATACATAACTACTAGGTATACGGATGGTATCAAGCCCATCGTAGTCTGTCTTATTCCAGGTGAGGTAGGCATCAAACCACACCTGACGAATCCACAAGTATGTTGTGAGAATCTGGTTTCTTTCATCCTAGGAAAAAAGGTGCATTTAGTATATCATATATATAAATATATTCCAGTCAGCAAAATACATCAAATTCATTGATCAGTTAAAATATTGTTTAGATGTTAATTGATGTGACATTAATTTAGTAAGGAATCGGCTGAAAAATACATAGACGTATTTTTAATAATTTTATATTTACATAATTTTCATATTTTTGTTGGGGCATGTTAAAAGATGAAAACATAAAAAGAGGACTGTAGATCATAATGTGCCAAGATCAGTAAGTTTCTAAAAAAAATATATAAGATCATCTGACCTTTTAATCAATGTTATGTCATGTTTGCTATGTTGGGCTAAATGTGTTGCACTATATGTCTAAGTTTGAATCAGGTTCATTATTCAGAAATTGAATACATTTTTAAAAAATATTTTTTGACAAATACCAATTAAGATGTATACACCCATATGTATTCAAGGTGTAAGGAAAATATTGACAATGAATGAATGAGCAGAGCAAAACAACTGTTAATGCACTGTAATTAATCAGATGAGGAGTATGGGGATATGTTTACAATTTTTAATAGCGTTTTGCATATGACACCACAGCACAATTCAAAAGGTCAAAGCTAGTGCAAAGCAGCAAAATGAGCCCAAAAATCACTAGAGAGAGCGAGACTGAGAAAGAATGTGTGATTGACTGTGAGTCATTACCATGTCAATGATCTGGGAGAGAGTGATCTGCAAGGTGACGTTAATGATGTTGTCTGTGTCCTCCACAGGCCTCAATGCATTGGTGTAATTCACAAATAAATCATTCAGCAGCTTGAATGCATATCTCCCCTGGGCACACAAACAGACTGTTGAAAAGGAAGAGGAAAATGAGAGAGCAGATTTACATTTGGCTGTTTTATCTACATTGATTAATCAATTTACACACATTTGCATTTACTAATTTAGCAAACTCTTTTATCCAAAGCAGCTTACAAAAGAGGACAATAGAAGCAATCAAAACAACAAAAGTTTGATGTATTGCTCCTTTTTCATGGTGTCGTTTACTGTGATTAGGTTCCCTGGTCCACTGGCTGAAAAAACACCCCTAAAACATTAGGTTCCCACCACCAAGGCTTCTCCTTTTTTACACCAAATGAAGGCTACATCATTGTGGCCAAACGATTACATTTTTGTTTCATCTGACCATAAAACAGAAGAAAAGAAGTCTTCTTCTTTGTCCAGATGAGCATTTGCAAAGGACAAGCAGGCTCTTGGAGAAGTGGTGTCTACCATGGTCTGCATCCATGGAACCCAGCGGTGTGCAGTGTCCGTTGGACTGTCTGCCTTGAGATGTTGCCACCAGCAGAGCCTAGTTTCATCAGTATGGCCTTGATGGTGATCCTTGGATTCTTTTTTTACCTCTCTCACTATCCTCCTGGCCAGCACAGGTGTCACTTTTGGCTTCCGACCACGTCCTCTGAGATTTTTCACAGTGCAGAATGTCTTGTATTTAAAAAAAAAAACTTTGCACTGTATATATATATATATATATATAATAAAATAATGAAACATAGAAAAGACAAGTTAGGGTCAAGTTATTTTTATAAAAATTACAAAGAAAACAAGTAGATGGAACAAATAACTTAGAACACTAGTGTTAGAGGGTCAAGTTTTTTTTAATAAATAAAGTAGATAGAATAGAAATAGAATAGTGAGTTCTAGTGATAGAGGGTTAAGTGTAGATGGAAAAGATGTGTCTTTAGCCGCTTCTTGAAGCTGCTCGGATTGGGTTGGGCAGGTCATTTCACCAGTAGGGATGTACCGTTCACTTGCAGAAAGCATGCAAGCTTGTAGAAGGAACATAAGTCTGAAGTAGCTAACTTAGGTTAAGAGGTACAGAGCCTGTGGTAGGTTTGTAGTCAAACATCAATATCTTGAATATTATGTGAGCATTATGGTAGCCAGTGTAAATTGATGAACAGAGGTGTGACATGCACTCTTTTGGGCTCGTTAAAAACTACTCTTGTTGCCGTATTCTGGATTAGTTGCATGACTGCCTGGAAGACCTGCCAAGAGAGCGTTGTAATAGTCCAGCCTGGAGAGAACAAAAGCCTAAACAAGGAGTCATGTAGCATGTTCCGATAGAAAGTGCCTGATCATCCTAGTGTTGTATAAGGCAAATCTGTAGGACTGGGCAGTTTTATCAATGTGGTTTATGAAATTCAGCTAATCATCAATCACAACTCCAAGGTTCCTGGCTGTCCTGGAAGGTGTTATGGTTGGTGCGCCTGTTGGGTTGGCTGAAACCACAAGCAGTTCTGTCTTGGAAAGGTTGAGTTGAAGATGATGGTTCTTCATCCAACAAGAAATGTCTGTTAGATATGCTGAGATTTGAACAGCTTTTGTCTGATCATCAGGATGGAATGAGAGGTAAAGCTGAGGTTCATCAGCATATGAGAATATGATATAAAAAGCTGTTTTTGAATGACAGAATCTAGTGATGCCATGTAGATACAAGACACAAAGTCAACTGGTGGCTTGGTAGCTTGTGATAAAATAGATTAGTGAGTGTCTAAGGCTGATGAAAAATAATCTGAGCACATTTATTTTTCTGTGGCAATAAGACCATCAGACCTTCAGCACTCTATTGAGTCTGAAACAAATCAAACCACAAACTTTTTTACTAGCTTAATCATCTTTGTAGAAGAAAAATTTCCCTGTTCTGATTTCTCAAATACCCTAATTATTTATGACAACTGGATTTGACTGAAGGGCAAACAAACAAGAATAACATCATTCGCCAAAGCAATAGACAAAACCATTTGCAACAATAAACTCTAATCACATTTTTTGATCTTTAGAAATGGGGAAAACAATTATATTTCCCATATAATTATTCAGAATATAAAAGTACAATCCAGTACAAGCAGCCTCCATGTGTTCATTTTCTTATTGGTAATTAGATGGTCGTTAAAAAAATAAAAATTGAAATATTATTTTCTCCAGTAAAAAAGAGTGGTCTTGTCTCTAAAAAAGAGTGGTCTTAAGGGGAGAAAAATGCACAAATCAAGCACCGTTTACAAAACAGTACTATACAAATATGTCAGTAGATTTAGTGAGGACAATAGGGGGAATCGTTTTTATGGATTTTGGCCAGAACCCAGAAGCAATAGGTTCAAGGTAAAACATGAAAATTGATGTTAAGATGTTAACCGATGAAAAAGTCAATTACTAGGATCCATCAGTGAGAAAGTGATGTAATGCTAAATTTTTCCAAATCTGTTCAGATGAAGAAACAAACTAATTAATATTCAGCTAATTTTCATTTTTGGGTGAACTATTCCTTTAAACTGTAGTTCCAAGTTATAAACTCTGTATTGTATACTATGTATGTTGGATTTGGGTGCCAGCTTAGGGCAGCCTGAAGCCTCAGTTATGATGAATGAGAGTGCCGCTAACAGACTTTACCAGCAAGTGCCAGAAACAGGAGAGCTACAATAACCTTTCAAACTGCAGCCCATATATTTAGCTGAACTACAGCCACACCGAGTGCAGCAGGGTAACTCTAGTGAACAAGCATGTTTACTCAATTACTCTCTCCTGTTCCCTGAGGATGAGTGTGGTCAGCGCTTTCACCAGCAAATCAATTCACTCCAAGTGCCAGACAAAATAGCGCTCTAATGAAAGATAAAAATGGAGGATGTGGTGTGAAAAGGATGTGTGAGATCCAGCTGGCAGCGTTGCTGTCCTGCAGCATGAACTGAGCAAGTGTGCAGAAAGTATCACATTTTTGTAATCAAAAACACTGGTGCTTGTTTGGACAAAATTCAGAAATGCATATGGAATCTGTTGGTTATATATAGTTACTGTTTTGGTAGCTGCCACAGATAAAAATTAACCTTTAAGAATTTAATATTCAATGCATTTTCTTTAACAAAAAAAAAAAGAAAGAAAGAAAGATAAGGATAAGGTAAAGGAAGAAAAGATCCTATATGTGTAGACTCAGAGTGAGCAAAATTGCTTAATGTCCAATATGTAAATTACAAATAATTCATAAATTCAGTTACCCACATACATACAAACCACTCACAGGAGTTCCATTGCTGCATAAATAATAATCCAAAAACTAATAAAAACTCCAAAGGGAATTAAATAAACTCTATACTTCTGGGTCTTTTTCTACATGCCTCTATGGTGTTGTAAACAATATTTATCAGTGGGTCCACCCTCTTGAAGAACATATCAGGTTTATGACAATATAACACAAATTGTAAGTTATAGATCAGTGTTGTCATCTGTCCACTGCTGTTGTTGTTGTTAGGGTTGCATCCACAGAAGTTCCAGATTTGTGCGGGGAATGTTCAATTTAGAATCTCTTTGAGTGATGTTCATGTGTAAATTGATGGTTAATTTAGAATCTTCATCGTTATCGCGTGTGGTATATTTATTTGTATAATACTTAAGAATTATTTAAGAACATATGTCTATATCTTCCAAATAACCAAACAAACCCACCAAAACATACAAAAACTTAACAACATAAAAATAAAATATGGGGCCAAAATTTGCAGTAAAACAATAATACACAGAAACACACACATATAGCCAATAGATGTCAGTTAACACTAATGCCAGTTCTATCAATAAATGTAAGTAATTTTAATCTTGTTCAAACTTACGTAGAGTCGACATATAAATAGGAAAAATACGCCTGGATAAACTCATTCAAGTGAGCCGGTCTTACCTGGAATAAGTCCAGTGGTGACAAACAGCTGAAGAGAAGCCAACATGACACTTGGATTCATTTTGTGTCGCGAATGAGGAATAAAATCTCTTCTGTGGTTTTATAACAGCAGACGCAGCATTTCTCAGGTATTCCCAGTGAAATGAAATCCCTCAGCGCAATATACATGCGCAACTAGCCTAGTGCGTGCTACTCACAATAGTGATGACGAAGATTGTCTGTTACTCAAGCCTATGAGAAATATGTCGTATGATAAAGTGAGAGCGTTATGGTAGTTATAAAAACACTGCATACAACATAAGTAATTAGTAAAAGAACACTGCAAAGACTACTTTTGAGATATAGTGGTGAGTGCATGAACGTGAGTCACCTGCATGTCAGCTCGTTTCTCATTAAAATAAAAAAAAAATTGTAATAAAACATTTAATAATAATAAATAAACTTTTTATGTAAACATTTTACATTGGTATCAAAGTGTTGGACCTTATTACATATATAAACAGATCACACAGATACTTTTTAAATGAAAATTATTTTATTCAGTTTTATAAAACAATTAAGCACATTCATGCACAGCAATAATCAGGCAGCCACAAACACACCCACTCAAAGAACAGAATCTTAATTACCTGAAACATAATCTGTCAAAAGCCACTTTAATGTTTACAATGTTTTTAGAAAATAAACAGTAACATTAGAGGAAACAAGCACATTACTAGTGGCTGAAGCATTTCTAGCACTTAAAAAAAAACTGGGGATGAAGGGTTCACATAATGCTGTAATGTAATTACATCAGTGAAACCTTATCCTAGTCAGAAGAGATGTCAAGTTGACTTTGATTAAAGTTTTATAAGAATCACCAGTCACATACTGTTGAACACTTTAGAAACCTCAAAAATATCTCTGATTAATAGCATTGAATTTATTGTTTTACATTAGGCAAACCTTTAACAATAAGGTCTTCCAAATTAACATGTCGAAAACCCTAAAAAAATAGACATACTTTTACATTTTTAAATGTTGCTATATATTTTGGTGTCCAGGGATTAATTTTAAATAAATGGTTAACCTCCTCCTCCTCAAAAAAAAAAACCAAACTTTATTACAAGCCAGGTTGAGTAACCTTTATAATTTACACCCACAGAAGCACGCTTGCAACTTATAGACTAAGGCAGTCCATGGGAACAATTAAAATACTGTACTTTCAAAGGTATACACAGTTACACTAAGATTTAAAAACACTGTGACTGAAAAAGAACAGTCCAAAGAAAATGTTTACATTTTTAAGTCTTGAATTGTTTGGTGGCCAGAGTACACTGGAGGCTCTAAACATAAAACACAATAATATACTTTAGCTTTGAATGGACCAGATGATACTTCACAAAGTAACTTTTTAACTTAATAGACAAATGTAAACATTCTCAAATCTGGCATTTTCCCTCCAAGTATCTTGAGCAGATGAAATCAACAGGTGTATTCAAAGAGATACTTTAATTATTAAAGACACCCACAATCATTTCTAGAACTACAAAACAGGATCTGAAAGGGAAAAAAAAAGCTCCTACACAAACACACAAGGGAATGCTTTATTCACAAGTATTGTGCCTAAATATGCATCGAAAGTTCAACCACGGCCTGAAACAGCCATATAATTGGAGTGCTAAAGGTCAACCCAATCAAGATTCAATCAAGATATTCAGTGACTGATAACATACTCTTGCAGGTACGACTGAGTAAGGCTGCGGAGTTCCTCTAAAGCATAGTCCTCCGGCATGGGTAGACGTCCAATGTGTGGAGCAAGCTGACAAAGAGGGATGTGTCGGGTGCCTTCACCACCGTGCTGGAGACTCGAGACCACCCGAAGGATGTTAGCCACACGTTTGGCCATCTCTATAAGGCAAGAGAGATGCAGGGTTACAATTCTACAGCATACATGTGAAATCCAATTTAAACATGGAACATAATTTCTAACCAGTTCCATAAATTAATGAGGAAAGCAGTTGAAATCAACTTATTAGCAAGGTTACACAGTACAAAGTTTCCACAAAACAGTAAAGGATTTTCAGACCTGATTGCGCAAGTCGGTCTTTAGCTTTGGAGCAGGGGAGGCGCTCTATTCTACTGCAGAGAGATGTCACCTCTGTATGCAGTCGCTCCAGCTCATAACCTGGGCTTTCCGTCTGGATATAAAAGACAATCACATTAGTAGTTTCTAATCTTTTGTTCTAGTTGAGCAACATACTATCCTGAGCAGGATACCTGTTGGATGTCCTGCAGTGTCTGAATGACATGGATGTAATCAAGGTAGACTCGTCCAGACGTGTCCCAGTCCTGAATCTGAACACTGCGCTCGGGCACTGCTAACCCCTCTAGGAATTCCAGAAGGTACTTATGATTATCATTAATGATGCAGTCTGAAGAACAAAAAAAAAACAGGAGGATGGACTTAGTACAGTTGGTACAATCATACAGTTTCATACAGAATTCACCAGCAGTTGCTAAAGAACAGAACATTAAATCAGAAAACACAGATTTACGCATTTCCTTTGATAAAACCTATAAATTACAAAAAGTATATAGTCTAATTTTCATAAGTTGGAGAACCAAACTTAATTTAAAAGTACACATAACCCCAACTCCAAAACATAGCTACAAAATGCTTAAAAGGGGATATCAGATGCCCATTTCCCACAAGTTTATGATTCTTTAGGGTCTAAAAACCCTAAAGCTAACATGTCCCCTTTAAATCATGCCGTTTAAGTTGGATTTACTGTATAGAAAGTGCTGCTTAAGTTAAACAATTAGTAAGTAGTTACTTTTGTTTCATGAAAGTCTATACTGCAAAATATTGTATTACAGTGCATTTTACAATTTTTTTCTGATGACTTTAGTATGGGATATAGCAAAGAAAGGCTCAGTGGTGAAAAACTTGCACTTCTGCTTATGTATAAAATGTAAATAGGTTGTCTAGAACTGGGCAGCAAAACTAATACATGTTAGAGGTCTTCAGGGATCTATTAGGATCCGAAAACGCGAGGTCTGACCCGAGAGGGTTTGGTTCAAAAACTTCTACGAGTCCCTCAAACACAGGTCAGGTTTTGTATTAGCAGCCTCGAGTCGAGTAATTAAAATAAATGTTTTTCGTGAATGGACCCGAAAAGACCCAAATTCTTTTAAAACTATCCTGGATGTGTAGCCTCCTTTTGCATTTGTATCAAGTTCATTTTTGAGAAACGAATGTAGAAAAGGAAAATCCACTTGCTTCATTATGCTACGTGTTATTAAAGGGTTTTTCTTTTTTGTGTCTGTTCACTGGAGATGAGGTAAATAACGTTGCAAACAATACTAGCAAATCCATGATTTATTAGGCTGTCGACTAAATCAAACAATCACGTCGGGCACAGATTTTAGGACCTGAAAAGACCTCTAATACATGTAGCTTGCATTGCTGCAGACGTGACATGTTTCTGAGTCATTAAAAGTGTGTTCATGTGCTTTTGGCTTATTCAAACCTGAGGCCAGGTGCTGAATGACCAGCCGATGACAGTGATTCCAATGGCCGGCCTTGTAAAGGTGCAAGGCCTCACTATGTTTGTCTCCCTCTCTACAAGCACAGAAGGCCTTAGCCTGATGGATCCACTTGATGGGGATCAGCAACTTTTCCGTGAGAAACTGCTCTTTCTCCATTGACTCTTCTGTCTCCTCAAGGGAGCAATGCAAGTTGAGCATCTCTCTCACAGCACTCTCTCTACGCCTGCAAGGAGTTACATAAAATGTAAATCATCTCATGTACAGTCACTTAATTCATCCTAATATAAAACCTATCAAGAACTAAATGAGTACACTGAACAGAGCAGACACTTACTTAGAGTCAGGTATGTGCAGCAGCACGAAGATAGCCAACTCCCATAATCCTACAGTCTCCAGCTGGGCAGCATAGCTGGCATGCAGCAAGCCCTGGCATGAGGTGGACAGGTGGTTGTAGTTAAGAGCCTGCAACACGTTCCACAGGTGCCAGCTCAGCCGGTAGTCCAGACGATCAGCAGTTACTGTGCTGGGATCAAGTAGCTGCTGTAGGCTGTAGTGCCTAAAGAGAGAAAAAGGCACAAGAGACAAAAATCAGGCTGCATACATACACAGCTGTAGATACCATCTTTAATTAAAAACCAGGCAATGAAGAGGACACTATTACAAACCTGTCACTGTAAAGTTTGAGCAGGTGGAAGCAGATGTCATAGAGTGGCTTTTTCGATTCTGTCTCCTCCATCTCTTCATCCAAACCCAACAACTCGAGTTCATCTACATAAGGAGGTAAGGGAGGGCAAGCATACCTTTTCACTTCCTCTGAACCCTGAAACACACACAAATACAGTTAACATCATATTTTAATATATATAATTAAATAGATGATTAAGAATCAGTGGCATCTCTAAACAAGGTGGTGAAACAGCTTTTTTATTGTAATATTTCACAGTATTACATTATTTTTTATCAAATAACCGT